>NC_092736.1:5295863-5567378 GCF_047496885.1 Scyliorhinus torazame | reverse complement strand
TCAAGGTGAGACGGATGTAAATTGGAAATATGTAAACCTCCTCTGAACCTCCACTGCTTTTACAGCCTTAGTTAAATAAGGAGACCAAAACTGCACCCAGTATTTGAGATGTGATCCCTGTACAACTGAAGCAAAACATCCTTACTTTTATTTTCAACTTTTCAACACTTTCTGTGATTCGTCACCATCTGCACATACAAACACCTCCCCCCCCCCCCCCCCCCCCCCCCCCCCCACACACACACACATACTCATACAGACACACAGTCCTGGTCGCATGAGTTCCATTCATTTTTTACTCACTGACCTACTTGCTTCTTGTTCTTATTCTTACAGAGGATGTGGGCAGCGCTGACCCGGCCAGCATTTATTGCCCATACCAAATTGTCTTTGAGACGTTAGTGGTGAGTTAGCTGCTTGAACCACCAGACCATGTGGTGTAGGTACACACACAGTGCTGTTAGGAAGGCAGTTCCTGCATTTTGACTAAGCGACAGGGAAGAAATGGCAATGTGTGACTTGGAGGGGAACTTGCAAATGTTGGTGTTGCCAGGAATCTGCTGCCCTTGTCCTGCTAGGTGATACAAGTCATAGGTTTGGAAGGTGTCATTGGAGCCTTGGTGAGTTACTGAAGTGGATCATGTAGATGACACACACAGTTTCCACTGTGCACTGGAGATGGAGGGAGTGAATATTTAAGATGCTGAATGGGGTGCCAATCAAGAAGACTGCTTTGTCCTGGATGGTGTCAAGCATCCGAACCTAGACAACCTTTTGGTTCCCAAACCAACCCAACACCTTCTCCGCATTTGTTGCCCAATAGTAAAACAACAGGTTCAGCAGCACCAGCCCTCCCCCCCACCCCCCCCCCCCCCCACCCTGCCTGCCTCTCCCTCTCCAAAAAACCCCGCCAAATCTGATATGGCCGCCCCACCCACAGAAACCCCGTTATGAGCTGCTCTGGGCCCCAACAGAACACTTTGGGCAGAAAGAACAGAAGGCACAGAAACAAGAACACAAATATTGGCCAGATATTCACCTTAATCGCCTGCACCCAGCCCGCCAGAGACAGTGGAAGGCTGCCCCACCTCTGCAAATCCACCATCGCCCTCCTCGCCAAGCCAGGAAAGTTCAGCTTGCGAAGCCACGTCCAGTCCGTCACCTGAACCCCTAAATAGCGAAAGCTAGCCCCAGCTCATCGCGAGGGCAGCCCCCTTACCTCAGCTGCCCCCCTCATCAGGCCAACCTCAAAAAACTCACTCTTCCCAACATTCAACCTATACCCCGAAAACAACCCGAACCTCTCCAATATTCCATAATATCACCCACCACTGTCCCCGGGTCCCTTACATACAACCAAAGATCATCAGTGTATGTAGGTGCCCTGTACTCTATTCCTCTTTCACAATGCCTCTTCATTTGAACCAGGTGGGTTTTTACAACAATCAACAATTCTCACTATTACCAAGAGTATATATTTTTAAATTCCAGATTTTACGAATCGACTCTAAATTCCAGCAGCTGCCATTTGCCCAGAGCAGTTACCGCGGCCTCAGAATTACTCATCTTATTAGACCATCGCTTCCCCGAGTTCATCATACTTGTATAACTTTAACTGAGTGAAACGTCTGCTGACATAAAGCATTTAATCAGATCTTTCAGATAGAGGCACATAAATCCACAGTATGGATCCTGAACATGGCCAACGAAGCCATCGGAAGATCCAGGCCGTGGATGAGTCAAGGGGTTTATTCAGACTGACTGCCCGCCTCGTGCCTTTGCCAAGGTCTCTGCCCAGGCGTTCCTGGAGAGGCGGGGCAGGGTATTCACCGGTGCTGTCGGGTCCTCCCATCACCAACGGGGACTGAATTGCATCATCATCCCTGGTAATGAGGGCCACTTAGTTCATCGTTGTTACTAGCTTACTCAAAAGAGGGACAGGTCCAGTCCTTAGAGCACACTGGACAGAAACCTCAGCTCTATACCACGTTGCCAGAGCAAAATGCCCCAAGATGTTTCCCAGGAGAATAGTCAGAGGATTGACACCAAGGCAAAAAACTGAGACACCGGGGGAGGGGGATTGAGTGCGAGGGTGGTAAGGGGGTTGGTGGTAAGTAAAACCTTTTAGGAATGCATTCCTGCTGTCACCTCTTGAGGTCATTCCCTTAACAGTTTCTTCAAGCAGATACATAGACCGTCCAACCAAAGACCCAACAAGGCCCATGTTAATAGGGTCCATTTAATATTTTTTAATTGAATTTACAGTGTAGAAGGAGGCCATTCGGCCCATCGAGTCTGCCCCAGCACTTGGAAAGAACCCTACCTAAGCCCCACACCTCCACCCTATCCCCATAACCCCAGTAGCCCCACCTAACTTTTTGGACACTACAGCGCAACCAATCCACCTAATCCGCACATCTTTGGACTTGTGGGAGGAAACTGGAACACCCGGAGGAAACCCACGCAGACACGGGGAGAACGTGCAAACTCCACACAGGCAGTGACCCAAGCCAGGAATCGAAGCCGGGACCCTGGCGCTGTGAAGCAACTGTGCTAACCACTGTGCTACCGTGCCGCCCCTTGTGAAACTGTCAGGACTCACTCACTAAATGTAGCTGCTGGGAAGAATTATTGGATCTCACACAAAATGAAAAAGGAAAAGCGACTTACATTTATCTAGAAACTTTAACATTGGAAATCTCCCCAAAGCACTTCATAACAACATTATCAGATAACGACCGACATTAAGCCACAGAAGGAGATGCTGAGACAGGTCACAGCTCGGTCAAAGAGGTAAGTTTTAAGGAACAGAAAAGGGGAGAGAGAGGTGGAGAAGTCTCGGAAGGGATCAGTGAGATTAGGCCCAGGCAGCTAACCGCACAGCCATTGATGAGGAAGCAATTAGAATCAGGAATGTGCAGGAGACCAGAAATAGAGGAACGCAAATATGTTGGGGAGCTGTGGAGCTGGAGGAGATTACAGAAATAAGGAAGGGCGAGACTTCCTGGGGATGAGAATTTAAACTGAAATGTCCCGAGCTGGGAGCTGGCATGGACTAGTGGCACAGAGCGCAGAGTAAACAAGAGTTGGTGCCAGTTAGGAGAGGGGCAGCAAACACTTCGATGAGCTCAAAAAGAAAATTTGGAGATCCCAGGTTTTGAAGACAAATATAATTGCTCGGAAATGTGTTTCATGATGGTTATTAGAAGACTGATGCTGAAGCCAGAAAACATCATAATGACAAAGCAATGACAACTTAAATTAATCTAAAAGTGGATGTGCAAGGTTGGAATTCGCTGCCCCAAACAACATTTAGTCGTTGGGTTTTTCAAGCCAAAGATCGATAGATTTTGGGCACGACTGGAATCCAGGAATTTGGGGCTCTCCCAATACTCTGGAGTTGAAGCAGAAGATAGGTTATCATCACATTGATCGGCTCAGTAAGCTGGGAGGATCCAATGGCCCTGCGGCACGATACACCTGTTCCAATTTCCAATGTTCAAACATGGTTTTACCTCTGAGCTCCTTCTCTGTGTGGTTTTGGCAGTCCTGACTTGACCACAGTACAGATCGCTATCTAACTGTGTCAGCAACAAAAGATAAGCACGTTATCACCTTCGGGAAAATACGCTGTGGTCGGATTAGGTTCTTGGAAAAGCAAAAAAACGATTGAGTTAGCTAATTTCCTGCCGTTCTGGTTAGGTCTACGGGCAAGAACTTCCACCTCTGGTTTTTCTGATTATTCTCAACGGATTTCCCCCAGTTTTTTTTACCTTCCCAGTCCAAAATTCTTTCTACACATTCAATACACTGATACTCACTGGGGTACGGGTCCCACACACACTGACTCTCACTGGGGTACGGGTCCCACACACACTGACTCTCACTGGGGTACGGGTCCCACACACACTGACTCTCACTGGGGTACGGGTCCCACACACACTGACTCTCACTGGGGTACGGGTCCCACACACACTGACTCTCACTGGGGTACGGGTCCCACACACACTGACTCTCACTGGGGTACGTGTCCCACACACACTGACTCTCATTGGGGTACAGGACACACACACTGACTCTCACTGGGGTACGGGTCTCACTCACACTGACTCTCACTGGGGTACAGGATCCACACACACTGACTCTCACTGGGGTACGGGTCCCACACACACTGACCCTCACTGGGGTACAGGATCCACACACACTGACTCTCACTGGGGTACGGGTCTCACTCACACTGACTCTCACTGGGGTACGGGTCCCACACACACTGACTCTCACTGGGGTACGGGTCCCACACACACTGACTCTCACTGGGGTACAGGATCCACACACACAGACTCTCATTGGGGTATGGGTCCCACACACACTGACTCTCACTGGGGTATGGGTCCCACACACACTGACTCTCACTGGGGTACGGGTCCCACACACACTGACTCTCACTGGGGTAAGGGTCCCACACACACTGACTCTCACTGGGGTACGGGTCCCACACACACTGACTCTCACTGGGGAACGGGTTCCACACGCACTGACTCTCACTGGGGTACGGGTCCCACTCACACTGACTCTCACTGGGGTACGGGTCCCACACACACTGACTCACACTGGGGTACGGGGTCCAACACATACTGACTCTCACTGGGGTACGGGACACTCACATACTGACTCTCACTGGGGTACGGGTACCACACACACTGACTCTCACTGGGGTACGGGTCCCACACACACTGACTCTCACTGGGGTACGTGTCCCACACACACTGACTCTCACTGGGGTACGGGTTCCACACACACTGACTCTCACTGGGGGAGGGGTCCCACACACACTGACTCTCACTGGGGTACGGGTTCCACACACACTGACTCTCACTGGGGGAGGGGTCCCACACACACTGACTCTCATTGGGGTATGGGTCCCACACACTGACTCACACTGGGGTACAGGTCCCACACACACTGACTCTCACTGCGGTACGGGTCCCACACACTGACTCTCACTGCGGTACGGGTCCCACACACACTGACTCTCACTGGGGTAGGGGACCCACACACACTGACTCTCACTGAGGTACGGGTCCCACACAAACTGACTCTCACTGGGGTACGGGTCCCACACACACTGACTCTCACTGGGGTACGGGTCCCACACACACTGACTCTCACTGGGGTATGGGTCCCACACACACTGACTCTCACTGGGGTACGGGTCCCACACACTGACTCTCACTGGGGTACGGGTCCCACACACACTGACTCTCACTGGGGTACGGGCCCCATACACACTGACTCTCACTGGGGTACGGGCCCCACACACACTGACTCTCACTGGGGTACGGGTCCCACACACACTGACTCTCACTGGGGTACGGGGTCCAACACATACTGACTCTCACTGGGGTACGGGTCCCACACACACTGACTCTCACTGGGGAACGGGTTCCACACACACTGACTCTCACTGGGGTACGGGGTCCAACACATACTGACTCTCACTGGGGTACGGGACACTCACATACTGACTCTCACTGGGGTACGGGTCCCACACACACTGACTCTCACTGGGGTACGGGTACCACACACACTGACTCTCACTGGGGTACGGGTCCCACACACACTGACTCTCACTGGGGTACGTGTCCCACACACACTGACTCTCACTGGGGTACAGGACACACACACACTGACTCTCACTGGGGTACGGGTCTCACTCATACTGACTCTCACTGGGGTACAGGATCCACACACACTTAGTCTCACTGGGGTACGGGTCCCACACACACTGACTCTCACTGGGGTATGGGTCCCACACACACTGACTCTCACTGGGGTACGGGTTCCACACACACTGACTCTCACTGGGGTACGGGTCCCACACACACTGACTCTCACTGGGGTATGGGTCCCACACACACTGACTCTCACTGGGGTACGGGTTCCACACACACTGACTCTCACTGGGGGAGGGGACCCACACACACTGACTCTCACTGGGGTACAGGTCCCACACACACTGACTCACACTGGGGTACAGGTCCCACAAAGACTGACTCTCACTGGGGTACGGGTCCCACACACATTGACGCTCACTGGGGTACGGGTTCCACACACACTGACTCTCACTGGGGTACGCGTCCGACACACACTGACTCTCACTGGGGTACGGGTTCCACACACACTGACTCTCACTGGGGTACGGGTCCCACACACACTGACTCTCACTGGGGTACGGGTCCCACACACACTGACTCTCACTGGGGTACGTGTCCCACAAACACTGACTCTCACTGGGGTACGGGTCCCACACACACTGACTTTCACTGGGGTACGGGTCCCACACACACTGACTCTCACTGCGGTACGGGTCCCACACACACTGACTCTCACTGGGGTACGGGTCCCACACACACTGACTCTCACTGGGGTACTGGTCCCACACACACTGACTCTCACTGGGGTACAGGACCCACACACACTGACTCTCACTGGGGTATGGGTTCCGCACACACTGACTCTCACTGGGGTACGGGTCCCACACACACTGACTCTCACTGGGGTACGGGTCCCACACACACTTACTATCACTGGGGTACGGGTCCCACACACACTGACTCTCACTGGGGTACGGGTCCCACACACACTGACTCTCACTGGGTTACGGGTCCCACACACACTGACTCTCACTGGGGTACGGGTCCCACACACACTGACTCTCACTGGGGTACGGGTCCCACACACTGACTCTCACTGGGGTACGGGTCCCACGCACACTGACTCTCACTGGGGTACGGGTCCCACACACTGACTCTCACTGGGGTACGGGTCCCACACGCACTGACTCTTACTGGGGTACGGGTCCCACACACACTGTCTCTCACTGGGGTACGGGTTCCACACATACTGACTCTCACTGGGGTACTGGTCCCACTCACACTGACTCTCACTGGGGTACAGGACCCACACACAGTGACTCTCACTGGGGTAACGGTCCCACACGCACTGTCTCTCACTGGGGTACGGGTTCCGCACACACTGACTCTCACTGGGGTATGGGTTCCGCACACACTGACTCTCACTGGGGTACGGGTCCCACACACACTGACTCTCACTGGGGTACGGTTCCCACACACACTGACTCTCACTGGGGTCTGGGTCCCACACACACTGACTCTCACTGGGGTACGGGTCCCACACACACTGACTCTCACTGGGGTATGGGACACTTACACACTGACTCTCACGGGGGTACGGGTCCGACACACACTGACTCTCACTGGGGTACGTGTCCCACACACACTGACTCTCACTGGGGTACGGGTCCCACACACACTGACTCTCACTGGGGTACTGGTCCCACTCACACTGACTCTCACTTGGGTATAGGTCCCACACACACTGACTCTCACTGGGGTACGGGTCCCACACACACCGACTCTCACTGGGGTACGGGTCCCACACACACTGACTCTCACTGGGGTACGGGTCCCACAAACACTGACTCTCACTGGGGTACGGGTTCCACACACACTGACTCTCACTGGGGTACGGGTCCCACACACACTGACTCTCACTGGGGTACGGGTCCCACACACACTGACTCTCACTGGGGTACGGGTCCCACGCACACTGACTCTCACTGGGGTACGGGTCACACACACTGACTCTCACTGGGGTACGGGTCCCACACGCACTGACTCTCACTGGGGTACTGGTCACTCTTACACTGACTCTCACTGGGGTACAGGACCCACACACACTGACTCTCACTGGGGTATGGGTTCCGCACACACTGACTCTCACTGGGGTACGGGTCCCACACACACTGACTCTCACTGGGGTACGGGTCTCACACACACTGACTCTCACTGGGTTACGGGTCCCCCACACACTGACTCTCACTGGGGTACGGGTCCCACACACACTGACTCTCACTGGGGAACGGGTCCCACACACACTGACTCTCACTGGGGTACGGGTCCCACACACACTGACTCTCACTGGGTTACGGGTCCCACACACACTGACTCTCACTGGGGTAACGGTCCCACACGCACTGTCTCTCACTGGGGTACGGGTTCCGCACACACTGACTCTCACTGGGGTATGGGTTCCGCACACACTGACTCTCACTGGGGTACTGGTCCCACTCACACTGACTCTCACTGGGGTACGGCTCCCACACACAGTGACCCTTACTGGTGTAACGGTCCCACACGCACTGTCTCTCACTGGGGTACGGGTTCCACACACACTGACTCTCACTGGGGTACTGGTCCCACTCACACTGACTCTCACTGGGGTACTGGTCCCACTCACACTGTCTCTCACTGGGGTACGGGTCCCACACACAGTGACCCTTACTGGGGTAACGGTCCCACACGCCCTGTCTCTCACTGGGGTACGGGTCCCACTCACATTGACTCTCACTGGGGTGCTGGTCCCACTCACACTGACTCTCACTGGGGTACAGGTCCCACACACACTGACTCTCACTGGGGTACGGGTCCCACACACACTGACTCTCACTGGGGTATGGGTCCCACACACACTGACTCTCACTGGGGTACGGGTCCCACACACACTGACTCGCACTGGGGTACGGGACACTTACACACTGACTCTCACGGGGGTACGGGTCCGACACACACTGACTCTCACTGGGGTACGGGTCCGACACACACTGACTCTCACTGGGGTACGGGTCCCACACACACTGACTCTCACTGGGGTACTGGTCCCACTCACACTGACTCTCACTGGGGTACAGGTCCCACACACACTGACTCTCACTGGGGTACAGGTCCCACACACACTGACTCTCACTGGGGTACGGGTCCCACACACACTGACTCTCACTGGGGTATGGGTCCCACACACACTGACTCTCACTGGGGTACGGGTCCCACACACACTGACTCTCACTGGGGTACGGGACACTTACACACTGACTCTCACGGGGGTACGGGTCCGACACACACTGACTCTCACTGGGGTACGGGACACACACACACTGACTCTCACTGGGGTACAGGTCCCACACACACTGACTCTCACTGGGGTGACGGGTCCCACACACACTGACTCTCACTGGGGTACGGGTCCCACACACTCTGACTCTCACTGGGGTATGGGTTCCACACACACTGACTCTCACTGGGGTACGGGCTCCACACACACTGACTCTCACTGTGGTATGGGTCCCACACACACTGACTCTCACTGGGGTACGGTTCCCACACACACTGACTCTCACTGCGGTACGGGTCCCACACACTGACTCTCACTGGGGTACGTGTCCCACACACACTGACTCTCACTGGGGTACGGGTCCCACACACACTGACTCTCACTGGGGTACGGGTGCCACGCACACTGACTCTCACTGGGGTACGGGTCACACACACTGACTCTCACTGGGGTACGGGTCCCATACGCACTGACTCTCACTGGGGTACTGGTCCCACTTACACTGACTCTCACTGGGGTTCAGGACCCACACACACTGACTCTCACTGGGGTATGGGTTCCGCACACACTGACTCTCACTGGGGTACGGGTCCCACACACACTGACTCTCACTGGGGTACGGGTCCCACACACACTGACTCTCACTGGGGGACGGGTCCCACACACACTGACTCACTGGGGTACGGGTCCCACACACACTGACTCTCACTGGGTTACGGGTCCCACGCACACTGTCTCTCACTGGGGTACGGGTCCCACACACTGACTCTCACTGGGGTACGGGTCCCACACGCACTGTCTCTCACTGGTGTACGGGTTCCACACACACTGACTCTCACTGAGGTACTGGTCCCAGTCACATTGACTCTCACTGGGGTACAGGACCCACACACAGTGACTCTCACTGGGGTAACGGTCCCACACGCACTGTCTCTCACTGGGGTACGGGTTCCGCACACACTGACTCTCACTGGGGTATGGGTTCCGCACACACTGACTCTCACTGGGGTACTGGTCCCACTCACACTGACTCTCACTGGGGTACGGGTCCCACACACAGTGACCCTTACTGGGGTAACGGTCCCACACGCACTGTCTAACACTGGGGTACGGGTTCCACACACACTGACTCTCACTGGGGTACGGGTCCCACACACACTGACTCTCACTGGGGTACTGGTCCCACACACACTGACTCTCACTGGGGTACAGGACCCACACACACTGACTCTCACTGGGGTATGGGTTCCGCACACACTGACTCTCACTGGGGTACGGGTCCCACACACACTGACTCTCACTGGGGTACGGGTCCCACACACACTTACTATCACTGGGGTACGGGTCCCACACACACTGACTCTCACTGGGGTACGGGTCCCACACACACTGACTCTCACTGGGTTACGGGTCCCACACACACTGACTCTCACTGGGGTACGGGTCCCACACACACTGACTCTCACTGGGGTACGGGTCCCACACACTGACTCTCACTGGGGTACGGGTCCCACGCACACTGACTCTCACTGGGGTACGGGTCCCACACACTGACTCTCACTGGGGTACGGGTCCCACACGCACTGACTCTTACTGGGGTACGGGTCCCACACACACTGTCTCTCACTGGGGTACGGGTTCCACACATACTGACTCTCACTGGGGTACTGGTCCCACTCACACTGACTCTCACTGGGGTACAGGACCCACACACAGTGACTCTCACTGGGGTAACGGTCCCACACGCACTGTCTCTCACTGGGGTACGGGTTCCGCACACACTGACTCTCACTGGGGTATGGGTTCCGCACACACTGACTCTCACTGGGGTACGGGTCCCACACACACTGACTCTCACTGGGGTACGGTTCCCACACACACTGACTCTCACTGGGGTCTGGGTCCCACACACACTGACTCTCACTGGGGTACGGGTCCCACACACACTGACTATCACTGGGGTATGGGACACTTACACACTGACTCTCACGGGGGTACGGGTCCGACACACACTGACTCTCACTGGGGTACGTGTCCCACACACACTGACTCTCACTGGGGTACGGGTCCCACACACACTGACTCTCACTGGGGTACTGGTCCCACTCACACTGACTCTCACTTGGGTATAGGTCCCACACACACTGACTCTCACTGGGGTACGGGTCCCACACACACCGACTCTCACTGGGGTACGGGTCCCACACACACTGACTCTCACTGGGGTACGGGTCCCACAAACACTGACTCTCACTGGGGTACGGGTTCCACACACACTGACTCTCACTGGGGTACGGGTCCCACACACACTGACTCTCACTGGGGTACGGGTCCCACACACACTGACTCTCACTGGGGTACGGGTCCCACGCACACTGACTCTCACTGGGGTACGGGTCACACACACTGACTCTCACTGGGGTACGGGTCCCACACGCACTGACTCTCACTGGGGTACTGGTCACTCTTACACTGACTCTCACTGGGGTACAGGACCCACACACACTGACTCTCACTGGGGTATGGGTTCCGCACACACTGACTCTCACTGGGGTACGGGTCCCACACACACTGACTCTCACTGGGGTACGGGTCTCACACACACTGACTCTCACTGGGGTACGGGTCTCACACACACTGACTCTCACTGGGGTACGGGTCCCACACACACTGACTCTCACTGGGGAACGGGTCCCACACACACTGACTCTCACTGGGGTACGGGTCCCACACACACTGACTCTCACTGGGGTACGGGTCCCACACACACTGACTCTCACTGGGGTACGGGTCCCACACACACTGACTCTCACTGGGGTAACGGTCCCACACGCACTGTCTCTCACTGGGGTACGGGTTCCGCACCCACTGACTCTCACTGGGGTATGGGTTCCGCACACACTGACTCTCACTGGGGTACTGGTCCCACTCACACTGACTCTCACTGGGGTACGGCTCCCACACACAGTGACCCTTACTGGTGTAACGGTCCCACACTACTGTCTCTCACTGGGGTACGGGTTCCACACACACTGACTCTCACTGGGGTACTGGTCCCACTCACACTGACTCTCACTGGGGTACTGGTCCCACTCACACTGACTCTCACTGGGGTACGGGTCCCACACACAGTGACCCTTACTGGGGTAACGGTCCCACACGCCCTGTCTCTCACTGGGGTACGGGTCCCACTCACATTGACTCTCACTGGGGTGCTGGTCCCACTCACACTGACTCTCACTGGGGTACAGGTCCCACACACACTGACTCTCACTGGGGTACGGGTCCCACACACACTGACTCTCACTGGGGTATGGGTCCCACACACACTGACTCTCACTGGGGTACGGGTCCCACACACACTGACTCGCACTGGGGTACGGGACACTTACACACTGACTCTCACAGGGGTACGGGTCCGACACACACTGACTCTCACTGGGGTACGGGTCCGACACACACTGACTCTCACTGGGGTACGGGTCCCACACACACTGACTCTCACTGGGGTACTGGTCCCACTCACACTGACTCTCACTGGGGTACAGGTCCCACACACACTGACTCTCACTGGGGTACAGGTCCCACACACACTGACTCTCACTGGGGTACGGGTCCCACACACACTGACTCTCACTGGGGTATGGGTCCCACACACACTGACTCTCACTGGGGTACGGGTCCCACACACACTGACTCTCACTGGGGTACGGGACACTTACACACTGACTCTCACGGGGGTACGGGTCCGACACACACTGACTCTCACTGGGGTACGGGACACACACACACTGACTCTCACTGGGGTACAGGTCCCACACACACTGACTCTCACTGGGGTGACGGGTCCCACACACACTGACTCTCACTGGGGTACGGGTCCCACACACTCTGACTCTCACTGGGGTATGGGTTCCACACACACTGACTCTCACTGGGGTACGGGCTCCACACACACTGACTCTCACTGTGGTATGGGTCCCACACACACTGACTCTCACTGGGGTACGGTTCCCACACACACTGACTCTCACTGCGGTACGGGTCCCACACACTGACTCTCACTGGGGTACGTGTCCCACACACACTGACTCTCACTGGGGTACGGGTCCCACACACACTGACTCTCACTGGGGTACGGGTCCCACGCACACTGACTCTCACTGGGGTACGGGTCACACACACTGACTCTCACTGGGGTACGGGTCCCATACGCACTGACTCTCACTGGGGTACTGGTCCCACTTACACTGACTCTCACTGGGGTTCAGGACCCACACACACTGACTCTCACTGGGGTATGGGTTCCGCTCACACTGACTCTCACTGGGGTACGGGTCCCACACACACTGACTCTCACTGGGGTACGGGTCCCACACACACTGACTCTCTCTGGGGGACGGGTCCCACACACACTGACTCTCACTGGGGTACGGGTCCCACACACACTGACTCTCACTGGGTTACGGGTCCCACGCACACTGTCTCTCACTGGGGTACGGGTCCCCCACACTGACTCTCACTGGGGTACGGGTCCCACACGCACTGTCTCTCACTGGTGTACGGGTTCCACACACACTGACTCTCACTGAGGTACTGGTCCCAGTCACATTGACTCTCACTGGGGTACAGGACCCACACACAGTGACTCTCACTGGGGTAACGGTCCCACACGCACTGTCTCTCACTGGGGTACGGGTTCCGCACACACTGACTCTCACTGGGGTATGGGTTCCGCACACACTGACTCTCACTGGGGTACTGGTCCCACTCACACTGACTCTCACTGGGGTACGGGTCCCACACGCAGTGACCCTTACTGGGGTAACGGTCCCACACGCACTGTCTAACACTGGGGTACGGGTTCCACACACACTGACTCTCACTGGGGTACGGGTCCCACACAGACTGACTCTCACTGGGGTACAGGTCTCACACACACTGACTCTCACTGGGGTATGGGTCCCACACACTGACTCACACTGGGGTACAGGTCCCACACACACTGACTCACACTGGGGTATGGGTCCCACACAGACTGACTCTCACTGGGGTACGGGTCCCACACACATTGACTCTCACTGGGGTACGGGTTCCACACACACTGACTCTCACTGGGGTACGCGTCCCACACACACTGACTCTCACTGGGGTACGGGTTCCACACACACTGACTCACTGGGGTACGGGTCCCACACACACTGACTCTCACTGGGGTACAGGTCCAACACACACTGACTCTCACTGGGGTACGGGTCCCACAAACACTGACTCTCACTGGGGTACGGGTTCCACACACACTGACTCTCACTGGGGTATGGGTCCCACACACACTGACTCTCACTGGGGTACGGGTCCCACACACACTGACTCTCACTGCGGTACGGGTCCCACACACACTGACTCTCACTGGGGTACGGGTTCCACACACACTGACTCTCAATGCGGTACGGGTCCCACACACTGACTCTCACTGGGGTACGGGTCCCACACACTGACTCTCACTGGGGTACGGGTCCCACAGAAACTGACTCTCACTGGGGTACGGGTCCCACACACACTGACTCTCACTGGGGTACGGGTCCCACGCACACTGACTCTCACTGGGGTACGGGTCCCACACAGACTGACTCTCACTGGGGTACAGGTCTCACACACACTGACTCTCACTGGGGTATGGGTCCCACACACTGACTCACACTGGGGTACAGGTCCCACACACACTGACTCACACTGGGTATGGGTCCCACACAGACTGACTCTCACTGGGGTACAGGACCCACACACACTGACTCTCACTGGGGTATGGGTTCCGCACACACTGACTCTCACTGGGGTACGGGTCCCACACACACTGACTCTCACTGGGGTACGGGTCCCACACACACTTACTCTCAATGGGGTACGGGTCCCACACACACTGACTCTCACTGGGATACGGGTCCCACCACACTGACTCTCACTGGGTTACGGGTCCCACGCACACTGACTCTCACTGGGGTACGGGTCCCACACACTGACTCTCACTGGGGTACGGGTCCCACACGCACTGTCTCTCATGGGGTACGGGTTCCACACACACTGACTCTCACTGGGGTACTGGTCCCACTCACACTGACTCTCACTGGGGTACAGGACCCACACACAGTGACTCTCACTGGGGTAAGGGTCCCACACGCACTGTCTCTCACTGGGGTACGGGTTCCGCACACACTGACTCTCACTGGGGTATCGGTTCCGCACACACTGACTCTCACTGGGGTACTGGTCCCAGTCACACTGACTCTCACTGGGGTACGGGTCCCACACACAGTGACTCTTACTGGGGTAACGGTCCCACACGCACTGTCTCTCACTGGGGTACGGGTTCCACACACACTGACTCTCACTGGGGTACTGGTCCCACTCACACTGACTCTCACTGTGGTACAGGTCACACACACTGACTCTCACTGGGGTATGGGTCCCACACACACAAACTCTCACTGGGGTACGGGTCCCACACACACTGACTCTCACTGGGGTATGGGACACTTACACACTGACTCTCACGGGGGTACGGGTCCGACATACACTGACTCTCACTGGGATACGGGTCCCACACACACTGACTCTCACTGGGGTACGGGTTCCACACACACTGACTCTCACTGGGGTACTGGTCCCACTCACACTGACTCTCACTGGGGTACAGGTCCCACACACACTGACTCTCACTGGGGTACGGGTCCCACACACACTGACTCTCACTGGGGTACGGGTCCCACACACACCGACTCTCACTGGGGTACGGGTCCCACACACACTGACTCTCACTGGGGTACGGGTCCCACAAACACTGACTCTCACTGAGGTACGGGTTCCACACACACTGACTCTCACTGGGGTACGGGTCCCACACACACTGACTCTCACTGGGGTACGGGTCCCACACACACTGACTCTCACTGCGGTACGGGTCCCACACACTGACTCTCACTGGGGTACGTGTCCCACACACACTGACTCTCACTGGGGTACGGGTCCCACACACACTGACTCTCACTGGGGTACGGGTCCCACGCACACTGACTCTCACTGGGGTACGGGTCACACACACTGACTCTCACTGGGGTACGGGTCCCACACGCACTGACTCTCACTGGGGTACTCGTCCCACATACACTGACTCTCACTGGGGTACAGGACCTACACACACTGACTCTCACTGGGGTATGGGTTCCGCACACACTGACTCTCACTGGGGTACGGGTCCCACACACACTGACTCTCACTGGGAAACGGGTCCCACACACACTGACTCTCACTGGGGTACGGGTCCCACACACACTGACTCTCACTGGGGTACGGGTCCCACACACAGTGACTCTCACTGGGGTAACGGTCCCACACGCACTGTCTCTCACTGGGGTATGGGTTCCGCACACACTGACTCTCACTGGGGTATGGGTTCCGCACACACTGACTCTAACTGGGGTACTGGTCCCACTCACACTGACTCTCACTGGGGTACGGGTCCCACACACAGTGACCCTTACTGGGGTAACAGTCCCACACGCACTGTCTCTCACTGGGGTACGGGTTCCACACACACTGACTCTCACTGGGGTACTGGTCCCACTCACACTGACTCTCACTGGGGTACTGGTCCCACTCACACTGACTCTCACTGGGGTACAGGTCCCACACACACTGACTCTCACTGGGGTACGGGTCCCACACACACTGACTCTCACTGGGGTATGGGTCCCACACACACTGACTCTCACTGGGGTACGGGTCCCACACACACTGACTCTCACTGGGGTACGGGACACTTACACACTGACTCTCACGGGGGTACGGGTCCGACACACACTGACTCTCACTGGGGTACGGGTCCGACACACACTGACTCTCACTGGGGTATGGGTCCCACACACTGACTCTCACAGGGGTACAGGACCCACACACACTGACTCTCACTGGGGTATGGGTTCCGCACACACTGACTCTCACTGGGGTACGGGTCCCACACACACTGCCTCTCACTGGTGTACGGGTCCCACACACACTGACTCTCACTGGGGTACGGGTCCCACACACACTGACTCTCACTGGGGTACTGGTCCCACTCACACTGACTCTCACTTGGGTATAGGTCCCACACACACTGACTCTCACTGGGGTACGGGTCCCACACACACCGACTCTCACTGGGGTACGGGTCCCACACACACTGACTCTCACTGGGGTACGGGTCCCACAAACACTGACTCTCACTGGGGTACGGGTTCCACACACACTGACTCTCACTGGGGTACGGGTCCCACACACACTGACTCTCACTGGGGTACGGGTCCCACACACACTGACTCTCACTGGGGTACGGGTCCCACGCACACTGACTCTCACTGGGGTACGGGTCACACACACTGACTCTCACTGGGGTACGGGTCCCACACGCACTGACTCTCACTGGGGTACTGGTCACTCTTACACTGACTCTCACTGGGGTACAGGACCCACACACACTGACTCTCACTGGGGTATGGGTTCCGCACACACTGACTCTCACTGGGGTACGGGTCCCACACACACTGACTCTCACTGGGGTACGGGTCTCACACACACTGACTCTCACTGGGGTACGGGTCTCACACACACTGACTCTCACTGGGGTACGGGTCCCACACACACTGACTCTCACTGGGGAACGGGTCCCACACACACTGACTCTCACTGTGGTACAGGTCACACACACTGACTCTCACTGGGGTATGGGTCCCACACACACAAACTCTCACTGGGGTACGGGTCCCACACACACTGACTCTCACTGGGGTATGGGACACTTACACACTGACTCTCACGGGGGTACGGGTCCGACATACACTGACTCTCACTGGGATACGGGTCCCACACACACTGACTCTCACTGGGGTACGGGTCCCACACACACTGACTCTCACTGGGGTACGGGTCCCACACACTGACTCTCACTGGGGTACGGGTCCCACGCACACTGACTCTCACTGGGGTACGGGTCCCACACACTGACTCTCACTGGGGTACGGGTCCCACACGCACTGACTCTTACTGGGGTACGGGTCCCACACACACTGTCTCTCACTGGGGTACGGGTTCCACACATACTGACTCTCACTGGGGTACTGGTCCCACTCACACTGACTCTCACTGGGGTACAGGACCCACACACAGTGACTCTCACTGGGGTAACGGTCCCACACGCACTGTCTCTCACTGGGGTACGGGTTCCGCACACACTGACTCTCACTGGGGTATGGGTTCCGCACACACTGACTCTCACTGGGGTACGGGTCCCACACACACTGACTCTCACTGGGGTACGGTTCCCACACACACTGACTCTCACTGGGGTCTGGGTCCCACACACACTGACTCTCACTGGGGTACGGGTCCCACACACACTGACTATCACTGGGGTATGGGACACTTACACACTGACTCTCACGGGGGTACGGGTCCGACACACACTGACTCTCACTGGGGTACGTGTCCCACACACACTGACTCTCACTGGGGTACGGGTCCCACACACACTGACTCTCACTGGGGTACTGGTCCCACTCACACTGACTCTCACTTGGGTATAGGTCCCACACACACTGACTCTCACTGGGGTACGGGTCCCACACACACCGACTCTCACTGGGGTACGGGTCCCACACACACTGACTCTCACTGGGGTACGGGTCCCACAAACACTGACTCTCACTGGGGTACGGGTTCCACACACACTGACTCTCACTGGGGTACGGGTCCCACACACACTGACTCTCACTGGGGTACGGGTCCCACACACACTGACTCTCACTGGGGTACGGGTCCCACGCACACTGACTCTCACTGGGGTACGGGTCACACACACTGACTCTCACTGGGGTACGGGTCCCACACGCACTGACTCTCACTGGGGTACTGGTCACTCTTACACTGACTCTCACTGGGGTACAGGACCCACACACACTGACTCTCACTGGGGTATGGGTTCCGCACACACTGACTCTCACTGGGGTACGGGTCCCACACACACTGACTCTCACTGGGGTACGGGTCTCACACACACTGACTCTCACTGGGGTACGGGTCTCACACACACTGACTCTCACTGGGGTACGGGTCCCACACACACTGACTCTCACTGGGGAACGGGTCCCACACACACTGACTCTCACTGGGGTACGGGTCCCACACACACTGACTCTCACTGGGGTACGGGTCCCACACACACTGACTCTCACTGGGGTACGGGTCCCACACACACTGACTCTCACTGGGGTAACGGTCCCACACGCACTGTCTCTCACTGGGGTACGGGTTCCGCACCCACTGACTCTCACTGGGGTATGGGTTCCGCACACACTGACTCTCACTGGGGTACTGGTCCCACTCACACTGACTCTCACTGGGGTACGGCTCCCACACACAGTGACCCTTACTGGTGTAACGGTCCCACACTACTGTCTCTCACTGGGGTACGGGTTCCACACACACTGACTCTCACTGGGGTACTGGTCCCACTCACACTGACTCTCACTGGGGTACTGGTCCCACTCACACTGACTCTCACTGGGGTACGGGTCCCACACACAGTGACCCTTACTGGGGTAACGGTCCCACACGACCTGTCTCTCACTGGGGTACGGGTCCCACTCACATTGACTCTCACTGGGGTGCTGGTCCCACTCACACTGACTCTCACTGGGGTACAGGTCCCACACACACTGACTCTCACTGGGGTACGGGTCCCACACACACTGACTCTCACTGGGGTATGGGTCCCACACACACTGACTCTCACTGGGGTACGGGTCCCACACACACTGACTCGCACTGGGGTACGGGACACTTACACACTGACTCTCACGGGGGTACGGGTCCGACACACACTGACTCTCACTGGGGTACGGGTCCGACACACACTGACTCTCACTGGGGTACGGGTCCCACACACACTGACTCTCACTGGGGTACTGGTCCCACTCACACTGACTCTCACTGGGGTACAGGTCCCACACACACTGACTCTCACTGGGGTACAGGTCCCACACACACTGACTCTCACTGGGGTACGGGTCCCACACACACTGACTCTCACTGGGGTATGGGTCCCACACACACTGACTCTCACTGGGGTACGGGTCCCACACACACTGACTCTCACTGGGGTACGGGACACTTACACACTGACTCTCACGGGGGTACGGGTCCGACACACACTGACTCTCACTGGGGTACGGGACACACACACACTGACTCTCACTGGGGTACAGGTCCCACACACACTGACTCTCACTGGGGTGACGGGTCCCACACACACTGACTCTCACTGGGGTACGGGTCCCACACACTCTGACTCTCACTGGGGTATGGGTTCCACACACACTGACTCTCACTGGGGTACGGGCTCCACACACACTGACTCTCACTGTGGTATGGGTCCCACACACACTGACTCTCACTGGGGTACGGTTCCCACACACACTGACTCTCACTGCGGTACGGGTCCCACACACTGACTCTCACTGGGGTACGTGTCCCACACACACTGACTCTCACTGGGGTACGGGTCCCACACACACTGACTCTCACTGGGGTACGGGTCCCACGCACACTGACTCTCACTGGGGTACGGGTCACACACACTGACTCTCACTGGGGTACGGGTCCCATACGCACTGACTCTCACTGGGGTACTGGTCCCACTTACACTGACTCTCACTGGGGTTCAGGACCCACACACACTGACTCTCACTGGGGTATGGGTTCCGCACACACTGACTCTCACTGGGGTACGGGTCCCACACACACTGACTCTCACTGGGGTACGGGTCCCACACACACTGACTCTCTCTGGGGGACGGGTCCCACACACACTGACTCTCACTGGGGTACGGGTCCCACACACACTGACTCTCACTGGGTTACGGGTCCCACGCACACTGTCTCTCACTGGGGTACGGGTCCCCCACACTGACTCTCACTGGGGTACGGGTCCCACACGCACTGTCTCTCACTGGTGTACGGGTTCCACACACACTGACTCTCACTGAGGTACTGGTCCCAGTCACATTGACTCTCACTGGGGTACAGGACCCACACACAGTGACTCTCACTGGGGTAACGGTCCCACACGCACTGTCTCTCACTGGGGTACGGGTTCCGCACACACTGACTCTCACTGGGGTATGGGTTCCGCACACACTGACTCTCACTGGGGTACTGGTCCCACTCACACTGACTCTCACTGGGGTACGGGTCCCACACGCAGTGACCCTTACTGGGGTAACGGTCCCACACGCACTGTCTAACACTGGGGTACGGGTTCCACACACACTGACTCTCACTGGGGTACGGGTCCCACACAGACTGACTCTCACTGGGGTACAGGTCTCACACACACTGACTCTCACTGGGGTATGGGTCCCACACACTGACTCACACTGGGGTACAGGTCCCACACACACTGACTCACACTGGGGTATGGGTCCCACACAGACTGACTCTCACTGGGGTACGGGTCCCACACACATTGACTCTCACTGGGGTACGGGTTCCACACACACTGACTCTCACTGGGGTACGCGTCCCACACACACTGACTCTCACTGGGGTACGGGTTCCACACACACTGACTCACTGGGGTACGGGTCCCACACACACTGACTCTCACTGGGGTACAGGTCCAACACACACTGACTCTCACTGGGGTACGGGTCCCACAAACACTGACTCTCACTGGGGTACGGGTTCCACACACACTGACTCTCACTGGGGTATGGGTCCCACACACACTGACTCTCACTGGGGTACGGGTCCCACACACACTGACTCTCACTGCGGTACGGGTCCCACACACACTGACTCTCACTGGGGTACGGGTTCCACACACACTGACTCTCAATGCGGTACGGGTCCCACACACTGACTCTCACTGGGGTACGGGTCCCACACACTGACTCTCACTGGGGTACGGGTCCCACAGAAACTGACTCTCACTGGGGTACGGGTCCCACACACACTGACTCTCACTGGGGTACGGGTCCCACGCACACTGACTCTCACTGGGGTACGGGTCCCACACAGACTGACTCTCACTGGGGTACAGGTCTCACACACACTGACTCTCACTGGGGTATGGGTCCCACACACTGACTCACACTGGGGTACAGGTCCCACACACACTGACTCACACTGGGTATGGGTCCCACACAGACTGACTCTCACTGGGGTACAGGACCCACACACACTGACTCTCACTGGGGTATGGGTTCCGCACACACTGACTCTCACTGGGGTACGGGTCCCACACACACTGACTCTCACTGGGGTACGGGTCCCACACACACTTACTCTCAATGGGGTACGGGTCCCACACACACTGACTCTCACTGGGATACGGGTCCCACCACACTGACTCTCACTGGGTTACGGGTCCCACGCACACTGACTCTCACTGGGGTACGGGTCCCACACACTGACTCTCACTGGGGTACGGGTCCCACACGCACTGTCTCTCATGGGGTACGGGTTCCACACACACTGACTCTCACTGGGGTACTGGTCCCACTCACACTGACTCTCACTGGGGTACAGGACCCACACACAGTGACTCTCACTGGGGTAAGGGTCCCACACGCACTGTCTCTCACTGGGGTACGGGTTCCGCACACACTGACTCTCACTGGGGTATCGGTTCCGCACACACTGACTCTCACTGGGGTACTGGTCCCAGTCACACTGACTCTCACTGGGGTACGGGTCCCACACACAGTGACTCTTACTGGGGTAACGGTCCCACACGCACTGTCTCTCACTGGGGTACGGGTTCCACACACACTGACTCTCACTGGGGTACTGGTCCCACTCACACTGACTCTCACTGTGGTACAGGTCACACACACTGACTCTCACTGGGGTATGGGTCCCACACACACAAACTCTCACTGGGGTACGGGTCCCACACACACTGACTCTCACTGGGGTATGGGACACTTACACACTGACTCTCACGGGGGTACGGGTCCGACATACACTGACTCTCACTGGGATACGGGTCCCACACACACTGACTCTCACTGGGGTACGGGTTCCACACACACTGACTCTCACTGGGGTACTGGTCCCACTCACACTGACTCTCACTGGGGTACAGGTCCCACACACACTGACTCTCACTGGGGTACGGGTCCCACACACACTGACTCTCACTGGGGTACGGGTCCCACACACACCGACTCTCACTGGGGTACGGGTCCCACACACACTGACTCTCACTGGGGTACGGGTCCCACAAACACTGACTCTCACTGAGGTACGGGTTCCACACACACTGACTCTCACTGGGGTACGGGTCCCACACACACTGACTCTCACTGGGGTACGGGTCCCACACACACTGACTCTCACTGCGTTACGGGTCCCACACACTGACTCTCACTGGGGTACGTGTCCCACACACACTGACTCTCACTGGGGTACGGGTCCCACACACACTGACTCTCACTGGGGTACGGGTCCCACGCACACTGACTCTCACTGGGGTACGGGTCACACACACTGACTCTCACTGGGGTACGGGTCCCACACGCACTGACTCTCACTGGGGTACTCGTCCCACATACACTGACTCTCACTGGGGTACAGGACCTACACACACTGACTCTCACTGGGGTATGGGTTCCGCACACACTGACTCTCACTGGGGTACGGGTCCCACACACACTGACTCTCACTGGGAAACGGGTCCCACACACACTGACTCTCACTGGGGTACGGGTCCCACACACACTGACTCTCACTGGGGTACGGGTCCCACACACAGTGACTCTCACTGGGGTAACGGTCCCACACGCACTGTCTCTCACTGGGGTATGGGTTCCGCACACACTGACTCTCACTGGGGTATGGGTTCCGCACACACTGACTCTAACTGGGGTACTGGTCCCACTCACACTGACTCTCACTGGGGTACGGGTCCCACACACAGTGACCCTTACTGGGGTAACAGTCCCACACGCACTGTCTCTCACTGGGGTACGGGTTCCACACACACTGACTCTCACTGGGGTACTGGTCCCACTCACACTGACTCTCACTGGGGTACTGGTCCCACTCACACTGACTCTCACTGGGGTACAGGTCCCACACACACTGACTCTCACTGGGGTACGGGTCCCACACACACTGACTCTCACTGGGGTATGGGTCCCACACACACTGACTCTCACTGGGGTACGGGTCCCACACACACTGACTCTCACTGGGGTACGGGACACTTACACACTGACTCTCACGGGGGTACGGGTCCGACACACACTGACTCTCACTGGGGTACGGGTCCGACACACACTGACTCTCACTGGGGTATGGGTCCCACACACTGACTCTCACAGGGGTACAGGACCCACACACACTGACTCTCACTGGGGTATGGGTTCCGCACACACTGACTCTCACTGGGGTACGGGTCCCACACACACTGCCTCTCACTGGTGTACGGGTCCCACACACACTGACTCTCACTGGGGTACGGGTCCCACACACACTGACTCTCACTGGGGTACTGGTCCCACTCACACTGACTCTCACTTGGGTATAGGTCCCACACACACTGACTCTCACTGGGGTACGGGTCCCACACACACCGACTCTCACTGGGGTACGGGTCCCACACACACTGACTCTCACTGGGGTACGGGTCCCACAAACACTGACTCTCACTGGGGTACGGGTTCCACACACACTGACTCTCACTGGGGTACGGGTCCCACACACACTGACTCTCACTGGGGTACGGGTCCCACACACACTGACTCTCACTGGGGTACGGGTCCCACGCACACTGACTCTCACTGGGGTACGGGTCACACACACTGACTCTCACTGGGGTACGGGTCCCACACGCACTGACTCTCACTGGGGTACTGGTCACTCTTACACTGACTCTCACTGGGGTACAGGACCCACACACACTGACTCTCACTGGGGTATGGGTTCCGCACACACTGACTCTCACTGGGGTACGGGTCCCACACACACTGACTCTCACTGGGGTACGGGTCTCACACACACTGACTCTCACTGGGGTACGGGTCTCACACACACTGACTCTCACTGGGGTACGGGTCCCACACACACTGACTCTCACTGGGGAACGGGTCCCACACACACTGACTCTCACTGGGTTACGGGTCCCACACACACTGACTCTCACTGGGGTACGGGTCCCACACACACTGACTCTCACTGGGGTACGGGTCCCACACACACTGACTCTCACTGGGGTAACGGTCCCACACGCACTGTCTCTCACTGGGGTACGGGTTCCGCACCCACTGACTCTCACTGGGGTATGGGTTCCGCACACACTGACTCTCACTGGGGTACTGGTCCCACTCACACTGACTCTCACTGGGGTACGGCTCCCACACACAGTGACCCTTACTGGTGTAACGGTCCCACACGCACTGTCTCTCACTGGGGTACGGGTTCCACACACACTGACTCTCACTGGGGTACTGGTCCCACTCACACTGACTCTCACTGGGGTACTGGTCCCACTCACACTGACTCTCACTGGGGTACGGGTCCCACACACAGTGACCCTTACTGGGGTAACGGTCCCACACGCCCTGTCTCTCACTGGGGTACGGGTCCCACTCACATTGACTCTCACTGGGGTGCTGGTCCCACTCACACTGACTCTCACTGGGGTACAGGTCCCACACACACTGACTCTCACTGGGGTACGGGTCCCACACACACTGACTCTCACTGGGGTATGGGTCCCACACACACTGACTCTCACTGGGGTACGGGTCCCACACACACTGACTCGCACTGGGGTACGGGACACTTACACACTGACTCTCACGGGGGTACGGGTCCGACACACACTGACTCTCACTGGGGTACGGGTCCGACACACACTGACTCTCACTGGGGTACGGGTCCCACACACACTGACTCTCACTGGGGTACTGGTCCCACTCACACTGACTCTCACTGGGGTACAGGTCCCACACACACTGACTCTCACTGGGGTACAGGTCCCACACACACTGACTCTCACTGGGGTACGGGTCCCACACACACTGACTCTCACTGGGGTATGGGTCCCACACACACTGACTCTCACTGGGGTACGGGTCCCACACACACTGACTCTCACTGGGGTACGGGACACTTACACACTGACTCTCACGGGGGTACGGGTCCGACACACACTGACTCTCACTGGGGTACGGGACACACACACACTGACTCTCACTGGGGTACAGGTCCCACACACACTGACTCTCACTGGGGTGACGGGTCCCACACACACTGACTCTCACTGGGGTACGGGTCCCACACACTCTGACTCTCACTGGGGTATGGGTTCCACACACACTGACTCTCACTGGGGTACGGGCTCCACACACACTGACTCTCACTGTGGTATGGGTCCCACACACACTGACTCTCACTGGGGTACGGTTCCCACACACACTGACTCTCACTGCGGTACGGGTCCCACACACTGACTCTCACTGGGGTACGTGTCCCACACACACTGACTCTCACTGGGGTACGGGTCCCACACACACTGACTCTCACTGGGGTACGGGTCCCACGCACACTGACTCTCACTGGGGTACGGGTCACACACACTGACTCTCACTGGGGTACGGGTCCCATACGCACTGACTCTCACTGGGGTACTGGTCCCACTTACACTGACTCTCACTGGGGTTCAGGACCCACACACACTGACTCTCACTGGGGTATGGGTTCCGCACACACTGACTCTCACTGGGGTACGGGTCCCACACACACTGACTCTCACTGGGGTACGGGTCCCACACACACTGACTCTCTCTGGGGGACGGGTCCCACACACACTGACTCTCACTGGGGTACGGGTCCCACACACACTGACTCTCACTGGGTTACGGGTCCCACGCACACTGTCTCTCACTGGGGTACGGGTCCCCCACACTGACTCTCACTGGGGTACGGGTCCCACACGCACTGTCTCTCACTGGTGTACGGGTTCCACACACACTGACTCTCACTGAGGTACTGGTCCCAGTCACATTGACTCTCACTGGGGTACAGGACCCACACACAGTGACTCTCACTGGGGTAACGGTCCCACACGCACTGTCTCTCACTGGGGTACGGGTTCCGCACACACTGACTCTCACTGGGGTATGGGTTCCGCACACACTGACTCTCACTGGGGTACTGGTCCCACTCACACTGACTCTCACTGGGGTACGGGTCCCACACGCAGTGACCCTTACTGGGGTAACGGTCCCACACGCACTGTCTAACACTGGGGTACGGGTTCCACACACACTGACTCTCACTGGGGTACGGGTCCCACACAGACTGACTCTCACTGGGGTACAGGTCTCACACACACTGACTCTCACTGGGGTATGGGTCCCACACACTGACTCACACTGGGGTACAGGTCCCACACACACTGACTCACACTGGGGTATGGGTCCCACACAGACTGACTCTCACTGGGGTACGGGTCCCACACACATTGACTCTCACTGGGGTACGGGTTCCACACACACTGACTCTCACTGGGGTACGCGTCCCACACACACTGACTCTCACTGGGGTACGGGTTCCACACACACTGACTCACTGGGGTACGGGTCCCACACACACTGACTCTCACTGGGGTACAGGTCCAACACACACTGACTCTCACTGGGGTACGGGTCCCACAAACACTGACTCTCACTGGGGTACGGGTTCCACACACACTGACTCTCACTGGGGTATGGGTCCCACACACACTGACTCTCACTGGGGTACGGGTCCCACACACACTGACTCTCACTGCGGTACGGGTCCCACACACACTGACTCTCACTGGGGTACGGGTTCCACACACACTGACTCTCAATGCGGTACGGGTCCCACACACTGACTCTCACTGGGGTACGGGTCCCACACACTGACTCTCACTGGGGTACGGGTCCCACAGAAACTGACTCTCACTGGGGTACGGGTCCCACACACACTGACTCTCACTGGGGTACGGGTCCCACGCACACTGACTCTCACTGGGGTACGGGTCCCACACAGACTGACTCTCACTGGGGTACAGGTCTCACACACACTGACTCTCACTGGGGTATGGGTCCCACACACTGACTCACACTGGGGTACAGGTCCCACACACACTGACTCACACTGGGTATGGGTCCCACACAGACTGACTCTCACTGGGGTACAGGACCCACACACACTGACTCTCACTGGGGTATGGGTTCCGCACACACTGACTCTCACTGGGGTACGGGTCCCACACACACTGACTCTCACTGGGGTACGGGTCCCACACACACTTACTCTCAATGGGGTACGGGTCCCACACACACTGACTCTCACTGGGATACGGGTCCCACCACACTGACTCTCACTGGGTTACGGGTCCCACGCACACTGACTCTCACTGGGGTACGGGTCCCACACACTGACTCTCACTGGGGTACGGGTCCCACACGCACTGTCTCTCATGGGGTACGGGTTCCACACACACTGACTCTCACTGGGGTACTGGTCCCACTCACACTGACTCTCACTGGGGTACAGGACCCACACACAGTGACTCTCACTGGGGTAAGGGTCCCACACGCACTGTCTCTCACTGGGGTACGGGTTCCGCACACACTGACTCTCACTGGGGTATCGGTTCCGCACACACTGACTCTCACTGGGGTACTGGTCCCAGTCACACTGACTCTCACTGGGGTACGGGTCCCACACACAGTGACTCTTACTGGGGTAACGGTCCCACACGCACTGTCTCTCACTGGGGTACGGGTTCCACACACACTGACTCTCACTGGGGTACTGGTCCCACTCACACTGACTCTCACTGTGGTACAGGTCACACACACTGACTCTCACTGGGGTATGGGTCCCACACACACAAACTCTCACTGGGGTACGGGTCCCACACACACTGACTCTCACTGGGGTATGGGACACTTACACACTGACTCTCACGGGGGTACGGGTCCGACATACACTGACTCTCACTGGGATACGGGTCCCACACACACTGACTCTCACTGGGGTACGGGTTCCACACACACTGACTCTCACTGGGGTACTGGTCCCACTCACACTGACTCTCACTGGGGTACAGGTCCCACACACACTGACTCTCACTGGGGTACGGGTCCCACACACACTGACTCTCACTGGGGTACGGGTCCCACACACACCGACTCTCACTGGGGTACGGGTCCCACACACACTGACTCTCACTGGGGTACGGGTCCCACAAACACTGACTCTCACTGAGGTACGGGTTCCACACACACTGACTCTCACTGGGGTACGGGTCCCACACACACTGACTCTCACTGGGGTACGGGTCCCACACACACTGACTCTCACTGCGGTACGGGTCCCACACACTGACTCTCACTGGGGTACGTGTCCCACACACACTGACTCTCACTGGGGTACGGGTCCCACACACACTGACTCTCACTGGGGTACGGGTCCCACGCACACTGACTCTCACTGGGGTACGGGTCACACACACTGACTCTCACTGGGGTACGGGTCCCACACGCACTGACTCTCACTGGGGTATGGGTTCCGCACACACTGACTCTCACTGGGGTACTGGTCCCACTCACACTGACTCTCACTGGGGTACGGGTCCCACACGCAGTGACCCTTACTGGGGTAACGGTCCCACACGCACTGTCTAACACTGGGGTACGGGTTCCACACACACTGACTCTCACTGGGGTACGGGTCCCACACAGACTGACTCTCACTGGGGTACAGGTCTCACACACACTGACTCTCACTGGGGTATGGGTCCCACACACTGACTCACACTGGGGTACAGGTCCCACACACACTGACTCACACTGGGGTATGGGTCCCACACAGACTGACTCTCACTGGGGTACGGGTCCCACACACATTGACTCTCACTGGGGTACGGGTTCCACACACACTGACTCTCACTGGGGTACGCGTCCCACACACACTGACTCTCACTGGGGTACGGGTTCCACACACACTGACTCACTGGGGTACGGGTCCCACACACACTGACTCTCACTGGGGTACAGGTCCAACACACACTGACTCTCACTGGGGTACGGGTCCCACAAACACTGACTCTCACTGGGGTACGGGTTCCACACACACTGACTCTCACTGGGGTATGGGTCCCACACACACTGACTCTCACTGGGGTACGGGTCCCACACACACTGACTCTCACTGCGGTACGGGTCCCACACACACTGACTCTCACTGGGGTACGGGTTCCACACACACTGACTCTCAATGCGGTACGGGTCCCACACACTGACTCTCACTGGGGTACGGGTCCCACACACTGACTCTCACTGGGGTACGGGTCCCACAGAAACTGACTCTCACTGGGGTACGGGTCCCACACACACTGACTCTCACTGGGGTACGGGTCCCACGCACACTGACTCTCACTGGGGTACGGGTCCCACACAGACTGACTCTCACTGGGGTACAGGTCTCACACACACTGACTCTCACTGGGGTATGGGTCCCACACACTGACTCACACTGGGGTACAGGTCCCACACACACTGACTCACACTGGGTATGGGTCCCACACAGACTGACTCTCACTGGGGTACAGGACCCACACACACTGACTCTCACTGGGGTATGGGTTCCGCACACACTGACTCTCACTGGGGTACGGGTCCCACACACACTGACTCTCACTGGGGTACGGGTCCCACACACACTTACTCTCAATGGGGTACGGGTCCCACACACACTGACTCTCACTGGGATACGGGTCCCACCACACTGACTCTCACTGGGTTACGGGTCCCACGCACACTGACTCTCACTGGGGTACGGGTCCCACACACTGACTCTCACTGGGGTACGGGTCCCACACGCACTGTCTCTCATGGGGTACGGGTTCCACACACACTGACTCTCACTGGGGTACTGGTCCCACTCACACTGACTCTCACTGGGGTACAGGACCCACACACAGTGACTCTCACTGGGGTAAGGGTCCCACACGCACTGTCTCTCACTGGGGTACGGGTTCCGCACACACTGACTCTCACTGGGGTATCGGTTCCGCACACACTGACTCTCACTGGGGTACTGGTCCCAGTCACACTGACTCTCACTGGGGTACGGGTCCCACACACAGTGACTCTTACTGGGGTAACGGTCCCACACGCACTGTCTCTCACTGGGGTACGGGTTCCACACACACTGACTCTCACTGGGGTACTGGTCCCACTCACACTGACTCTCACTGTGGTACAGGTCACACACACTGACTCTCACTGGGGTATGGGTCCCACACACACAAACTCTCACTGGGGTACGGGTCCCACACACACTGACTCTCACTGGGGTATGGGACACTTACACACTGACTCTCACGGGGGTACGGGTCCGACATACACTGACTCTCACTGGGATACGGGTCCCACACACACTGACTCTCACTGGGGTACGGGTTCCACACACACTGACTCTCACTGGGGTACTGGTCCCACTCACACTGACTCTCACTGGGGTACAGGTCCCACACACACTGACTCTCACTGGGGTACGGGTCCCACACACACTGACTCTCACTGGGGTACGGGTCCCACACACACCGACTCTCACTGGGGTACGGGTCCCACACACACTGACTCTCACTGGGGTACGGGTCCCACAAACACTGACTCTCACTGAGGTACGGGTTCCACACACACTGACTCTCACTGGGGTACGGGTCCCACACACACTGACTCTCACTGGGGTACGGGTCCCACACACACTGACTCTCACTGCGGTACGGGTCCCACACACTGACTCTCACTGGGGTACGTGTCCCACACACACTGACTCTCACTGGGGTACGGGTCCCACACACACTGACTCTCACTGGGGTACGGGTCCCACGCACACTGACTCTCACTGGGGTACGGGTCACACACACTGACTCTCACTGGGGTACGGGTCCCACACGCACTGACTCTCACTGGGGTACTCGTCCCACATACACTGACTCTCACTGGGGTACAGGACCTACACACACTGACTCTCACTGGGGTATGGGTTCCGCACACACTGACTCTCACTGGGGTACGGGTCCCACACACACTGACTCTCACTGGGAAACGGGTCCCACACACACTGACTCTCACTGGGGTACGGGTCCCACACACACTGACTCTCACTGGGGTACGGGTCCCACACACAGTGACTCTCACTGGGGTAACGGTCCCACACGCACTGTCTCTCACTGGGGTATGGGTTCCGCACACACTGACTCTCACTGGGGTATGGGTTCCGCACACACTGACTCTAACTGGGGTACTGGTCCCACTCACACTGACTCTCACTGGGGTACGGGTCCCACACACAGTGACCCTTACTGGGGTAACAGTCCCACACGCACTGTCTCTCACTGGGGTACGGGTTCCACACACACTGACTCTCACTGGGGTACTGGTCCCACTCACACTGACTCTCACTGGGGTACTGGTCCCACTCACACTGACTCTCACTGGGGTACAGGTCCCACACACACTGACTCTCACTGGGGTACGGGTCCCACACACACTGACTCTCACTGGGGTATGGGTCCCACACACACTGACTCTCACTGGGGTACGGGTCCCACACACACTGACTCTCACTGGGGTACGGGACACTTACACACTGACTCTCACGGGGGTACGGGTCCGACACACACTGACTCTCACTGGGGTACGGGTCCGACACACACTGACTCTCACTGGGGTATGGGTCCCACACACTGACTCTCACAGGGGTACAGGACCCACACACACTGACTCTCACTGGGGTATGGGTTCCGCACACACTGACTCTCACTGGGGTACGGGTCCCACACACACTGCCTCTCACTGGTGTACGGGTCCCACACACACTGACTCTCACTGGGGTACGGGTCCCACACACACTGACTCTCACTGGGGTACTGGTCCCACTCACACTGACTCTCACTTGGGTATAGGTCCCACACACACTGACTCTCACTGGGGTACGGGTCCCACACACACCGACTCTCACTGGGGTACGGGTCCCACACACACTGACTCTCACTGGGGTACGGGTCCCACAAACACTGACTCTCACTGGGGTACGGGTTCCACACACACTGACTCTCACTGGGGTACGGGTCCCACACACACTGACTCTCACTGGGGTACGGGTCCCACACACACTGACTCTCACTGGGGTACGGGTCCCACGCACACTGACTCTCACTGGGGTACGGGTCACACACACTGACTCTCACTGGGGTACGGGTCCCACACGCACTGACTCTCACTGGGGTACTGGTCACTCTTACACTGACTCTCACTGGGGTACAGGACCCACACACACTGACTCTCACTGGGGTATGGGTTCCGCACACACTGACTCTCACTGGGGTACGGGTCCCACACACACTGACTCTCACTGGGGTACGGGTCTCACACACACTGACTCTCACTGGGGTACGGGTCTCACACACACTGACTCTCACTGGGGTACGGGTCCCACACACACTGACTCTCACTGGGGAACGGGTCCCACACACACTGACTCTCACTGGGTTACGGGTCCCACACACACTGACTCTCACTGGGGTACGGGTCCCACACACACTGACTCTCACTGGGGTACGGGTCCCACACACACTGACTCTCACTGGGGTAACGGTCCCACACGCACTGTCTCTCACTGGGGTACGGGTTCCGCACCCACTGACTCTCACTGGGGTATGGGTTCCGCACACACTGACTCTCACTGGGGTACTGGTCCCACTCACACTGACTCTCACTGGGGTACGGCTCCCACACACAGTGACCCTTACTGGTGTAACGGTCCCACACGCACTGTCTCTCACTGGGGTACGGGTTCCACACACACTGACTCTCACTGGGGTACTGGTCCCACTCACACTGACTCTCACTGGGGTACTGGTCCCACTCACACTGACTCTCACTGGGGTACGGGTCCCACACACAGTGACCCTTACTGGGGTAACGGTCCCACACGCCCTGTCTCTCACTGGGGTACGGGTCCCACTCACATTGACTCTCACTGGGGTGCTGGTCCCACTCACACTGACTCTCACTGGGGTACAGGTCCCACACACACTGACTCTCACTGGGGTACGGGTCCCACACACACTGACTCTCACTGGGGTATGGGTCCCACACACACTGACTCTCACTGGGGTACGGGTCCCACACACACTGACTCGCACTGGGGTACGGGACACTTACACACTGACTCTCACGGGGGTACGGGTCCGACACACACTGACTCTCACTGGGGTACGGGTCCGACACACACTGACTCTCACTGGGGTACGGGTCCCACACACACTGACTCTCACTGGGGTACTGGTCCCACTCACACTGACTCTCACTGGGGTACAGGTCCCACACACACTGACTCTCACTGGGGTACAGGTCCCACACACACTGACTCTCACTGGGGTACGGGTCCCACACACACTGACTCTCACTGGGGTATGGGTCCCACACACACTGACTCTCACTGGGGTACGGGTCCCACACACACTGACTCTCACTGGGGTACGGGACACTTACACACTGACTCTCACGGGGGTACGGGTCCGACACACACTGACTCTCACTGGGGTACGGGACACACACACACTGACTCTCACTGGGGTACAGGTCCCACACACACTGACTCTCACTGGGGTGACGGGTCCCACACACACTGACTCTCACTGGGGTACGGGTCCCACACACTCTGACTCTCACTGGGGTATGGGTTCCACACACACTGACTCTCACTGGGGTACGGGCTCCACACACACTGACTCTCACTGTGGTATGGGTCCCACACACACTGACTCTCACTGGGGTACGGTTCCCACACACACTGACTCTCACTGCGGTACGGGTCCCACACACTGACTCTCACTGGGGTACGTGTCCCACACACACTGACTCTCACTGGGGTACGGGTCCCACACACACTGACTCTCACTGGGGTACGGGTCCCACGCACACTGACTCTCACTGGGGTACGGGTCACACACACTGACTCTCACTGGGGTACGGGTCCCATACGCACTGACTCTCACTGGGGTACTGGTCCCACTTACACTGACTCTCACTGGGGTTCAGGACCCACACACACTGACTCTCACTGGGGTATGGGTTCCGCACACACTGACTCTCACTGGGGTACGGGTCCCACACACACTGACTCTCACTGGGGTACGGGTCCCACACACACTGACTCTCTCTGGGGGACGGGTCCCACACACACTGACTCTCACTGGGGTACGGGTCCCACACACACTGACTCTCACTGGGTTACGGGTCCCACGCACACTGTCTCTCACTGGGGTACGGGTCCCCCACACTGACTCTCACTGGGGTACGGGTCCCACACGCACTGTCTCTCACTGGTGTACGGGTTCCACACACACTGACTCTCACTGAGGTACTGGTCCCAGTCACATTGACTCTCACTGGGGTACAGGACCCACACACAGTGACTCTCACTGGGGTAACGGTCCCACACGCACTGTCTCTCACTGGGGTACGGGTTCCGCACACACTGACTCTCACTGGGGTATGGGTTCCGCACACACTGACTCTCACTGGGGTACTGGTCCCACTCACACTGACTCTCACTGGGGTACGGGTCCCACACGCAGTGACCCTTACTGGGGTAACGGTCCCACACGCACTGTCTAACACTGGGGTACGGGTTCCACACACACTGACTCTCACTGGGGTACGGGTCCCACACAGACTGACTCTCACTGGGGTACAGGTCTCACACACACTGACTCTCACTGGGGTATGGGTCCCACACACTGACTCACACTGGGGTACAGGTCCCACACACACTGACTCACACTGGGGTATGGGTCCCACACAGACTGACTCTCACTGGGGTACGGGTCCCACACACATTGACTCTCACTGGGGTACGGGTTCCACACACACTGACTCTCACTGGGGTACGCGTCCCACACACACTGACTCTCACTGGGGTACGGGTTCCACACACACTGACTCACTGGGGTACGGGTCCCACACACACTGACTCTCACTGGGGTACAGGTCCAACACACACTGACTCTCACTGGGGTACGGGTCCCACAAACACTGACTCTCACTGGGGTACGGGTTCCACACACACTGACTCTCACTGGGGTATGGGTCCCACACACACTGACTCTCACTGGGGTACGGGTCCCACACACACTGACTCTCACTGCGGTACGGGTCCCACACACACTGACTCTCACTGGGGTACGGGTTCCACACACACTGACTCTCAATGCGGTACGGGTCCCACACACTGACTCTCACTGGGGTACGGGTCCCACACACTGACTCTCACTGGGGTACGGGTCCCACAGAAACTGACTCTCACTGGGGTACGGGTCCCACACACACTGACTCTCACTGGGGTACGGGTCCCACGCACACTGACTCTCACTGGGGTACGGGTCCCACACAGACTGACTCTCACTGGGGTACAGGTCTCACACACACTGACTCTCACTGGGGTATGGGTCCCACACACTGACTCACACTGGGGTACAGGTCCCACACACACTGACTCACACTGGGTATGGGTCCCACACAGACTGACTCTCACTGGGGTACAGGACCCACACACACTGACTCTCACTGGGGTATGGGTTCCGCACACACTGACTCTCACTGGGGTACGGGTCCCACACACACTGACTCTCACTGGGGTACGGGTCCCACACACACTTACTCTCAATGGGGTACGGGTCCCACACACACTGACTCTCACTGGGATACGGGTCCCACCACACTGACTCTCACTGGGTTACGGGTCCCACGCACACTGACTCTCACTGGGGTACGGGTCCCACACACTGACTCTCACTGGGGTACGGGTCCCACACGCACTGTCTCTCATGGGGTACGGGTTCCACACACACTGACTCTCACTGGGGTACTGGTCCCACTCACACTGACTCTCACTGGGGTACAGGACCCACACACAGTGACTCTCACTGGGGTAAGGGTCCCACACGCACTGTCTCTCACTGGGGTACGGGTTCCGCACACACTGACTCTCACTGGGGTATCGGTTCCGCACACACTGACTCTCACTGGGGTACTGGTCCCAGTCACACTGACTCTCACTGGGGTACGGGTCCCACACACAGTGACTCTTACTGGGGTAACGGTCCCACACGCACTGTCTCTCACTGGGGTACGGGTTCCACACACACTGACTCTCACTGGGGTACTGGTCCCACTCACACTGACTCTCACTGTGGTACAGGTCACACACACTGACTCTCACTGGGGTATGGGTCCCACACACACAAACTCTCACTGGGGTACGGGTCCCACACACACTGACTCTCACTGGGGTATGGGACACTTACACACTGACTCTCACGGGGGTACGGGTCCGACATACACTGACTCTCACTGGGATACGGGTCCCACACACACTGACTCTCACTGGGGTACGGGTTCCACACACACTGACTCTCACTGGGGTACTGGTCCCACTCACACTGACTCTCACTGGGGTACAGGTCCCACACACACTGACTCTCACTGGGGTACGGGTCCCACACACACTGACTCTCACTGGGGTACGGGTCCCACACACACCGACTCTCACTGGGGTACGGGTCCCACACACACTGACTCTCACTGGGGTACGGGTCCCACAAACACTGACTCTCACTGAGGTACGGGTTCCACACACACTGACTCTCACTGGGGTACGGGTCCCACACACACTGACTCTCACTGGGGTACGGGTCCCACACACACTGACTCTCACTGCGGTACGGGTCCCACACACTGACTCTCACTGGGGTACGTGTCCCACACACACTGACTCTCACTGGGGTACGGGTCCCACACACACTGACTCTCACTGGGGTACGGGTCCCACGCACACTGACTCTCACTGGGGTACGGGTCACACACACTGACTCTCACTGGGGTACGGGTCCCACACGCACTGACTCTCACTGGGGTACTCGTCCCACATACACTGACTCTCACTGGGGTACAGGACCTACACACACTGACTCTCACTGGGGTATGGGTTCCGCACACACTGACTCTCACTGGGGTACGGGTCCCACACACACTGACTCTCACTGGGAAACGGGTCCCACACACACTGACTCTCACTGGGGTACGGGTCCCACACACACTGACTCTCACTGGGGTACGGGTCCCACACACAGTGACTCTCACTGGGGTAACGGTCCCACACGCACTGTCTCTCACTGGGGTATGGGTTCCGCACACACTGACTCTCACTGGGGTATGGGTTCCGCACACACTGACTCTAACTGGGGTACTGGTCCCACTCACACTGACTCTCACTGGGGTACGGGTCCCACACACAGTGACCCTTACTGGGGTAACGGTCCCACACGCACTGTCTCTCACTGGGGTACGGGTTCCACACACACTGACTCTCACTGGGGTACTGGTCCCACTCACACTGACTCTCACTGGGGTACTGGTCCCACTCACACTGACTCTCACTGGGGTACAGGTCCCACACACACTGACTCTCACTGGGGTACGGGTCCCACACACACTGACTCTCACTGGGGTATGGGTCCCACACACACTGACTCTCACTGGGGTACGGGTCCCACACACACTGACTCTCACTGGGGTACGGGACACTTACACACTGACTCTCACGGGGGTACGGGTCCGACACACACTGACTCTCACTGGGGTACGGGTCCGACACACACTGACTCTCACTGGGGTATGGGTCCCACACACTGACTCTCACAGGGGTACAGGACCCACACACACTGACTCTCACTGGGGTATGGGTTCCGCACACACTGACTCTCACTGGGGTACGGGTCCCACACACACTGCCTCTCACTGGTGTACGGGTCCCACACACACTGACTCTCACTGGGGTACGGGTCCCACACACACTGACTCTCACTGGGGTACGGGTCCCACACACACTGACTCTCACTGGGGTACAGATCCCACACACACTGACTCTCACTGGGTTACGGGTCCCACGCACACTGACTCTCACTGGGGTACGGGTCCCACACACTGACTCTCACTGAGGTACGGGTCCCACACGCACTGTCTCTCACTGGTGTACGGGTTCCACACACACTGACACTCACTGGGGTACTGGTCCCAGTCACATTGACTCTCACAGGGGTACAGGACCCACACACAGTGACTCTCACTGGGGTAACGGTCCCACACGCACTGTCTCTCACTGGGGTACGGGTCCCACACACACTGACTCTCACTGGGGTATGGGTCCCACACACACTGACTCTCACTGGGGTACGGGTCCCACACACACTGACTCTCACTGGGGTACGGGACACTTACACACTGACTCTCACGGGGGTACGGGTCCGACACACACTGACTCTCACTGGGGTACGGGACACACACACACTGACTCTCACTGGGGTACAGGTCCCACACACACTGACTCTCACTGTGGTACAGGTCCCACACACACTGACTCTCACTGGGGTACGGTTCCCACACACACTGACTCTCACTGGGGTATGGGTCCCACACACACTGACTCTCACTGGGCTACGGGTCCCACACACACTGACTCTCACTGGGGTATGGGACACTTACACACTGACTCTCACGGGGGTACGGGTCCGACACACACTGACTCTCACTGGGGTACGGGTCCCACACACACTGACTCTCACTGGGGTACGGGTCCCACACACACTGACTCTCACTGGGGTACGGGTCCCACACACACCGACTCTCACTGGGGTACGGGTCCCACACACACTGACTCTCACTGGGGTACGGGTCCCACAAACACTGACTCTCACTGGGGTACAGGTCCCACACACACTGACTCTCACTGGGGTACGGGTCCCACACACACTGACTCTCACTGGGGTACGGGTCCCACACACACCGACTCTCACTGGGGTACGGGTCCCACACACACTGACTCTCACTGGGGTACGGGTCCCACAAACACTGACTCTCACTGGGGTACGGGTTCCACACACACTGACTCTCACTGGGGTACGGGTCCCACACACACTTACTCTCACTGGGGTACGGGTCCCACACACACTGACTCTCACTGCGGTACGGGTCCCACACACTGACTCTCACTGGGGTACGGGTGCCACGCACACTGACTCTCACTGGGGTACGGGTCACACACACTGACTCTCACTGGGGTACAGGTCCCACACGCACTGACTCTCACTGGGGTACTGGTCCCACATACACTGACTCTCACTGGGGTACAGGACCCACACACACTGACTCTCACTGGGGTATGGGTTCCGCACACACTGACTCTCACTGGGGTACGGGTCCCACACACACTGCCTCTCACTGGGGTACGGGTCCCACACACACTGACTCTCACTGGGGTACGGGTCCCACACACACTGACTCTCACTGGGGTACGGGTCCCACACACACTGACTCTCACTGGGGTACGGGTCCCACACACACTGACTCTCACTGGGTTACGGGTCCCACGCACACTGACTCTCACTGGGGTACGGGTCCCACACACTGACTCTCACTGAGGTACGGGTCCCACACGCACTGTCTCTCACTGGTGTACGGGTTCCACACACACTGACTCTCACTGGGGTACTGGTCCCAGTCACATTGACTCTCACTGGGGTACAGGACCCACACACAGTGACTCTCACTGGGGTAACTGTCCCACACGCACTGTCTCTCACTGGGGTACGGGTTCCGCACACACTGACTCTCACTGGGGTATGGGTTCCGCACACACTGACTCTAACTGGGGTACTGGTCCCACTCACACTGACTCTCACTGGGGTACGGGTCCGACACACAGTGACCCTTACTGGGGTACGGGTCCCACACGCACTGTCTCTCACTGGGGTACGGGTTCCACACACACTGACTCTCACTGGGGTACTGGTCCCACTCACACTGACTCTCACTGGGATACTGGTCCCACTCACACTGACTCTCACTGGGGTACAGGTCCCACACACACTGACTCTCACTGGGGTACGGGTCCCACACACACTGACTCTCATTGGGGTACGGGACACTTACACAATGACTCTCACGGGGGTACGGGTCCGACACACACTGACTCTCACTGGGGTACGGGTCCGACACACACTGACTCTTACTGGGGTACGGGTCCCACACACACTGACTCTCACTGGGGTACTGGTCCCACTCACACTGACTCTCACTGGGGTACAGGTCCCACACACACTGACGCTCACTGGGGTACGGGTCCCACACACACTGACTCTCACTGGGGTATGGGTCCCACACACACTGACTCTCACTGGGGTACGGGTCCCACACACACTGACTCTCACTGGGGTACGGGACACTTACACACTGACTCTCACGGGGGTACGGGTCCGACACACACTGACTCTCACTGGGGTACGGGACACACACACACTGACTCTCACTGGGGTACAGGTCCCACACACACTGACTCTCACTGGGGTGACGGGTCCCACACACACTGACTCTCACTGGGGTACGGGTCCCACACACACAGACTCTCACTGGCGTACGGGTCCCACACACTCTGACTCTCACTGGGGTATGGGTTCCACACACACTGACTCTCACTGGGGTACGGGCTCCACACACACTGACTCTCACTGGGGTATGGGTCCCACACACATTGACTCTCACTGGGGTACGGGTCCCACACACACTGACTCTCACTGCGGTACGGGTCCCACACACTGACTCTCACTGGGGTACGTGTCCAACACACACTGACTCTCACTGGGGTACGGGTCCCACACACACTGACTCTCACTGGGGTACGGGTCCCACGCACACTGACTCTCACTGGGGTACGGGTCACACACACTGACTCTCACTGGGGTACGGGTCCCACACGCACTGACTCTCACTGGGGTACTGGTCCCACTTACACTGACTCTCACTGGGGTACAGGACCCACACACACTGACTCTCACTGGGGTATGGGTTCCGCACACACTGACTCTCACTGGGGTACGGGTCCCACACACACTGACTCTCACTGGGGTACGGGTCCCACACACACTGACTCTCACTGGGGTACGGGTCCCACACACACTGACTGTCACTGGGGTACGGGTCCCACACACACTGACTCTCACTGGGGTACGGGTCCCACACACACTGACTCTCACTGGGTTACGGGTCCCACGCACACTGACTCTCACTGGGGTACGGGTCCCACACACTGACTCTCACTGGGGTACAGGTCCCACACGCACTGTCTCTCACTGGTGTACGGGTTCCACACACACTGACTCTCACTGGGGTACTGGTCCCAGTCACATTGACTCTCACTGGGGTACAGGACCCACACACAGTGACTCTCACTGGGGTAACGGTCCCACACGCACTGTCTCTCACTGGGGTATGGGTTCCGCACACACTGACTCTCACTGGGGTACTGGTCCCACTCACAATGACTCTCACTGGGGTGCGGGTCCCACACACAGTGACCCTTACTGGGGTAACGGTCCCACACGCACTGTCTCTCACTGGGGTACGGGTTCCACACACACTGACTCTCACTGGGGTACTGGTCCCACTCACACAGATTCTCACTGAGGTACAGGTCCCACACACACTGACTCTCACTGGGGTACGGGTCCGACACACACTGACTCTCACTGGGGTACAGGACACACACACACTGACTCTCACTGGGGTACAGGTCCCACACACACTGACTCTCACTGTGGTACAGGTCCCACACACACTGACTCTCACTGGGGTACGGTTCCCACACACACTGACTCTCACTGGGGTATGGGTCCCACACACACTGACTCTCACTGGGGTACGGGTCCCACACACACTGACTCTCACTGGGGTATGGGACACTTACACACTGACTCTCACGGGGGTACGGGTCCGACACACACTGACTCTCACTGGGGTACGGGTCCCACACACACTGACTCTCACTGGGGTACGGGTCCCACACACACTGACTCTCACTGGGGTACTGGTCCCACTCACACTGACTCTCACTGGGGTACAGGTCCCACACACACTGACTCTCACTGGGGTACGGGTCCCACACACACTGACTCTCACTGGGGTACGGGTCCCACACACACCGACTGTCACTGGGGTACGGGTCCCACACACACTGACTCTCACTGGGGTACGGGTCCCACAAACACTGACTCTCACTGGGGTACGGGTTCCACACACACTGACTCTCACTGGGGTACGTACGGGTCCCACACACACTGACTCTCACTGGGGTACGGGTCCCACACACACTGACTCTCACTGCGGTACGGGTCCCACACACTGACTCTCACTGGGGTACGTGTCCCACACACACTGACTCTCACTGGGGTACGGGTCCCACACACACTGACTCTCACTGGGGTACGGGTGCCACGCACACTGACTCTCACTGGGGTACGGGTCACAAACACTGAATCTCACTGGGGTACGGGTCCCACACGCACTGACTCTCACTGGGGTACTGGTCCCACATACACTGACTCTCACTGGGGTACAGGACCCACACACACTGACTCTCACTGGGGTATGGGTTCCGCACACACTGACTCTCACTGGGGTACGGGTCCCACACACACTGCCTCTCACTGGGGTACGGGTCCCACACACACTGACTCTCACTGGGGTACGGGTCCCACACACACTGACTCTCACTGGGGTACGGGTCCCACACACACTGACTCTCACTGGGGTACGGGTCCCACACACACTGACTCTCACTGGGTTACGGGTCCCACGCACACTGACTCTCACTGGGGTACGGGTCCCACACACTGACTCTCACTGAGGTACGGGTCCCACACGCACTGTCTCTCACTGGTGTACGGGTTCCACACACACTGACTCTCACTGGGGTACTGGCCCCAGTCACATTGACTCTCACTGGGGTACAGGACCCACACACAGTGACTCTCACTGGGGTACAGGTCCCACACACACTGATTCTCACTGGGGTGACGGGTCCCACACACACTGACTCTCACTGGGGTATGGGTTCCGCACACACTGACTCTAACTGGGGTACTGGTCCCACTCACACTGACTCTCACTGGGGTACGGGTCCCACACACAGTGACCCTTACTGGGGTAACGGTCCCACACGCACTGTCTCTCACTGGGGTACGGGTTCCACACACACTGACTCTCACTGGGGTACGGGTCCCACACACACTGACTCTCACTGGGGTATGGGTCCCACACACACTGACTCTCACTGGGGTACGGGTCCCACACACACTGACTCTCACTGGGGTACGGGACACTTACACACTGACTCTCACGGGGGTACGGGTCCGACACACACTGACTCTCACTGGGGTACGGGACACACACACACTGACTCTCACTGGGGTACAGGTCCCACACACACTGACTCTCACTGTGGTACAGGTCCCACACACACTGACTCTCACTGGGGTACGGTTCCCACACACACTGACTCTCACTGGGGTATGGGTCCCACACACACTGACTCTCACTGGGCTACGGGTCCCACACACACTGACTCTCACTGGGGTATGGGACACTTACACACTGACTCTCACGGGGGTACGGGTCCGACACACACTGACTCTCACTGGGGTACGGGTCCCACACACACTGACTCTCACTGGGGTACGGGTCCCACACACACTGACTCTCACTGGGGTACGGGTCCCACACACACCGACTCTCACTGGGGTACGGGTCCCACACACACTGACTCTCACTGGGGTACGGGTCCCACAAACACTGACTCTCACTGGGGTACAGGTCCCACACACACTGACTCTCACTGGGGTACGGGTCCCACACACACTGACTCTCACTGGGGTACGGGTCCCACACACACCGACTCTCACTGGGGTACGGGTCCCACACACACTGACTCTCACTGGGGTACGGGTCCCACAAACACTGACTCTCACTGGGGTACGGGTTCCACACACACTGACTCTCACTGGGGTACGGGTCCCACACACACTTACTCTCACTGGGGTACGGGTCCCACACACACTGACTCTCACTGCGGTACGGGTCCCACACACTGACTCTCACTGGGGTACGGGTGCCACGCACACTGACTCTCACTGGGGTACGGGTCACACACACTGACTCTCACTGGGGTACGGGTCCCACACGCACTGACTCTCACTGGGGTACTGGTCCCACATACACTGACTCTCACTGGGGTACAGGACCCACACACACTGACTCTCACTGGGGTATGGGTTCCGCACACACTGACTCTCACTGGGGTACGGGTCCCACACACACTGCCTCTCACTGGGGTACGGGTCCCACACACACTGACTCTCACTGGGGTACGGGTCCCACACACACTGACTCTCACTGGGGTACGGGTCCCACACACACTGACTCTCACTGGGGTACGGGTCCCACACACACTGACTCTCACTGGGTTACGGGTCCCACGCACACTGACTCTCACTGGGGTACGTGTCCCACACACTGACTCTCACTGAGGTACGGGTCCCACACGCACTGTCTCTCACTGGTGTACGGGTTCCACACACACTGACTCTCACTGGGGTACTGGTCCCAGTCACATTGACTCTCACTGGGGTACAGGACCCACACACAGTGACTCTCACTGGGGTAACTGTCCCACACGCACTGTCTCTCACTGGGGTACGGGTTCCGCACACACTGACTCTCACTGGGGTATGGGTTCCGCACACACTGACTCTAACTGGGGTACTGGTCCCACTCACACTGACTCTCACTGGGGTACGGGTCCCACACACAGTGACCCTTACTGGGGTAACGGTCCCACACGCACTGTCTCTCACTGGGGTACGGGTTCCACACACACTGACTCTCACTGGGGTACTGGTCCCACTCACACTGACTCTCACTGGGGTACTGGTCCCACTCACACTGACTCTCACTGGGGTACAGGTCCCACACATACTGACTCTCACTGGGGTACGGGTCCCACACACACTGACACTCATTGGGGTATGGGTCCCACACACACTGACTCTCACTGGGGTACGGGTCCCACACACACTAACTCTCACTGGGGTACGGGACACTTACACAATGACTCTCACGGGGGTACGGGTCCGACACACACTGACTCTCACTGGGGTACGGGTCCGACACACACTGACTCTTACTGGGGTACGGGTCCCACACACACTGACTCTCACTGGGGTACTGGTCCCACTCACACTGACTCTCACTGGGGTACAGGTCCCACACACACTGACGCTCACTGGGGTACGGGTCCCACACACACTGACTCTCACTGGGGTATGGGTCCCACACACACTGACTCTCACTGGGGTACGGGTCCCACACACACTGACTCTCACTGGGGTACGGGACACTTACACACTGACTCTCACGGGGGTACGGGTCCGACACACACTGACTCTCACTGGGGTACGGGACACACACACACTGACTCTCACTGGGGTACAGGTCCCACACACACTGACTCTCACTGGGGTGACGGGTCCCACACACACTGACTCTCACTGGGGTACGGGTCCCACACACACAGACTCTCACTGGCGTACGGGTCCCACACACTCTGACTCTCACTGGGGTATGGGTTCCACACACACTGACTCTCACTGGGGTACGGGCTCCACACACACTGACTCTCACTGGGGTATGGGTCCCACACACATTGACTCTCACTGGGGTACGGGTCCCACACACACTGACTCTCACTGCGGTACGGGTCCCACACACTGACTCTCACTGGGGTACGTGTCCAACACACACTGACTCTCACTGGGGTACGGGTCCCACACACACTGACTCTCACTGGGGTACGGGTCCCACGCACACTGACTCTCACTGGGGTACGGGTCACACACACTGACTCTCACTGGGGTACGGGTCCCACACGCACTGACTCTCACTGGGGTACTGGTCCCACTTACACTGACTCTCACTGGGGTACAGGACCCACACACACTGACTCTCACTGGGGTATGGGTTCCGCACACACTGACTCTCACTGGGGTACGGGTCCCACACACACTGACTCTCACTGGGGTACGGGTCCCACACACACTGACTCTCACTGGGGTACGGGTCCCACACACACTGACTGTCACTGGGGTACGGGTCCCACACACACTGACTCTCACTGGGGTACGGGTTCCACACACACTGACTCTCACTGGGGTACTGATCCCATTCACACTGACTCTCACTGGGGTACAGGACCCACACACAGTGACTCTCACTGGGGTAACGGTCCCACACGCACTGTCTCTCACTGGGGTACGGGTTCCACACACACTGACTCTCACTGGGGTACTGGTCCCACTCACACTGACTCTCACTGGGGTACAGGTCGCGCACACACTGACTCTGACTGGGGTACGGGTCCCACACACACTGACTCTCACTGGGGTACGGGTCCCACACACACTGACTCTCACTGGGGTACAGGTCCCACACACACTGACTCTCACTGGGGTACGGGTCCCACACGCACTGTCTCTCACTGGTGTACGGGTTCAACACACACTGACTCTCACTGAGGTACTGGTCCCAGTCACATTGACTCTCACTGGGGTACAGGACCCACACACAGTGACTCTCACTGGGGTAACGGTCCCACACGCACTGTCTCTCACTGGGGTACGGGTTCCGCACACACTGACTCTCACTGGGGTATGGGTTCCGCACACACTAACTCTCACTGGGGTACGGGTTCCACACACACTGACTCTCACTGGGGTACGGGGTCCAACACATACTGACGCTCACTGGGGTACGGGTCCCACACAGACTGACTCTCACTGGGGTACAGGTCTCACACACACTGACTCTCACTGGGGTATGGGTCCCACACACTGACTCACACTGGGGTACAGGTCCCACACACACTGACTCTCACTGGGGTATGGGTCCCACACAGACTGACTCTCACTGGGGTACGGGTCCCACACACATTGACTCTCACTGGGGTACGGGTTCCACACACACTGACTCTCACTGGGGTACGCGTCCCACACACACTGACTCTCACTGGGGTACGGGTTCCACACACACTGACTCTCACTGGGGTACGGGTCCCACACACACTGACTCTCACTGGGGTACAGGTCCCACACACACTGACTCTCACTGGGGTACGGGTCCCACAAACACTGACTCTCACTGGGGTACGGGTTCCACACACACTGACTCTCACTGGGGTACGGGTCCCACACACACTGACTCTCACTGGGGTACGGGTCCCACACACACTGACTCTCACTGCGGTACGGGTCCCACACACACTGACTCTCACTGGGGTACAGGTCACACACACACTGACTCTCACTGGGGTACGGGTCCCACACACTGACTCTCACTGCGGTACGGGTCCCACACACTGACTCTCACTGGGGTACGGGTCCCACACGCACTGACTCTCACTGGGGTATTGGTCCCACTTACACTGACTCTCACTGGGGTACATGACCCACACACACTGACTCTCACTGGGGTACGGGTCCCACACACACTGACTCTCACTGGGGTACGGGTCCCACACACACTGACTCTCACTGGGGTACGGGTCCCACACACACTGACTCTCACTGGGGTACGGGTCCCACACACACTGACTCTCACTGGGATACGGGTCCCACACACACTGACTCTCACTGGGGTACGGGTCCCACACACTGACTCTCACTGGGGTACGGGTCCCACACGCACTGTCTCTCACTGGGGTACGGGTTCCACACAAACTGACTCTCACTGGGGTACTGGTCCCACTCACACTGACTCTCACTGGGGTACAGGACCCACACACAGTGACTCTCACTGGGGTAAGGGTCCCACATGCATTGTCTCTCACTGGGGTACGGGTCCCACACACACTGACTCTCACTGGGGTACTGGTCCCACCCACACTGACTCTCACTGGGGTACGGGTCCCACACACAGTGACCCTTACTGGGGTAACGGTCCCACACGCACTGTCTCTCACTGGGGTACGGGTTCCACACACACTGACTCTCACTGGGGTACTGGTCCCACTCACACTGACTCTCACTGGGGTACAGGTCCCACACACACTGACTCTCACTGGGGTACGGTTCCCACACACACTGACTCTCACTGGGGTATGGGTCCCACACACACTGACTCTCACTGGGGTACGGATCCCACACACACTGACTCTCACTGGGGTATGGGACACTTACACACTGACTCTCACGGGGGTACGGGTCCGACACACACTGACTCTGACTGGGGTACGGGTCCCACACACACTGACTCTCACTGGGGTACGGGTCCCACACACACTGACTCTCACTGGGGTACTGGTCCCACTCACACTGACTCTCACTGGGGTACAGGTCCCACACACACTGACTCTCACTGGGGTACGGGTCCCACACACACTGACTCTCACTGGGGTACGGGTCCCACACACACCGACTCTCACTGGGGTACGGGTTCCACACACACTGACTCTCACTGGGGTACGGGTCCCACAAACACTGACTCTCACTGGGGTACGGGTTCCACACACACTGACTCTCACTGGGGTACGGGTCCCACACACACTGACTTTCACTGGGGTACGGGTCCCACACACACTGACTCTCACTGCGGTACGGGTCCCACACACTGACTCTCACTGGGGTACGTGTCCCACACACACTGACTCTCACTGGGGTACGGGTCCCACACACACTGACTCTCACTGGGGTACGGGTCCCACGCACACTGACTCTCACTGGGGTACGGGTCACACACACTGACTCTCACTGGGGTACGCGTCCCACACGCACTGACTCTCACTGGGGTACTTGTCCCACATACACTGACTCTCACTGGGGTACAGGACCCACACACACTGACTCTCACTGGGGTATGATTCCGCACACACTGACTCTCACTGGGGTACGGGTCCCACACACACTGACTCTCACTGGGGTACGGGTCCCACACACACTGACTCTCACTGGGGTACGGGTCCCACACACACTGACTCTCACTGGGGTACGGGTCCCACACACACTGACTCTCACTGGGGTACGGGTCCCACACACACTGACTCTCACTGGGATATGGGTCCCACACACACTGACTCTCACTGGGGTACGGGTCCCACACACACTGACTCTCACTGGGGTACGGGACACTTACACACTGACTCTCACGGGGGTACGGGTCCGACACACACTGACTCGCACTGGGGTACGGGTCCGACACACACTGACTCTCACTGGGGTACGGGTCCCACACACACTGACTCTCACTGGGGTACTGGTCCCACTCACACTGACTCTCACTGGGGTACAGGTCCCACACACACTGACGCTCACTGGGGTACGGGTCCCACACACACTGACTCTCACTGGGGTATGGGTCCCACACACACTGACTCTCACTGGGGTACGGGTCCCACACACACTGACTCTCACTGGGGTACGGGACACTTACACACTGACTCTCACGGGGGTACGGGTCCGACACACACTGACTCTCACTGGGGTACGGGACACACACACACACTGACTCTCACTGGGGTACAGGTCCCACACACACTGACTCTCACTGGGGTGACTGGTCCCACACACACTGACTCTCACTGGGGTACGGGTCCCACACACACAGACTCTCACTGGCGTACGGGTCCCACACACACTGACTCTCACCGGGGTACGGGTCCCACACACACTGACTCTCACTGGGGTACGGGTCCCACGCACACTGACTCTCACTGGGGTACGGGTCCCACACACTGACTCTCACTGGGGTACGGGTCCCACACGCACTGTCTCTCACTGGGGTACGGGTTCCACACACACTGACTCTCACTGGGGTACTGGTCCCACTCACACTGACTCTCACTGGGGTCCAGGACCCACACACAGTGACTCTCACTGGGGTAACGGTCCCACACGCACTGTCTCTCACTGTGGTACGGGTTCCGCACACACTGACTCTCACTGGGGTATGGGTTCCGCACACACTGACTCTCACTGGGGTACTGGTCCCACTCACACTGACTCTCACTCGGGTAAGGGTCCCACACACACTGACTCTTACTGGGGTAACGGTCCCACACGCACTGTCTCTCACTGGGGTACGGGTTCCACACACACTGACTCTCACTGGGGTACTGGTCCCACTCACACTGACTCTCACTGGGGTACAGGTCCCACACACACTGACTCTCACTGGGGTACGGGTCACAAACACTGACTCTCACTGGGGTACGGGTCCCACACGCACTGACTCTCACTGGGGTACAGGACCCACACACACTGACTCTCACTGGGGTATGGGTTCCGCACACACTGACTCTCACTGGGGTACGGGTCCCACACACACTGCCTCTCACTGGGGTACGGGTCCCACACACACTGACTCTCACTGGGGTACGGGTCCCACACACACTGACTCTCACTGGGGTACGGGTCCCACACACACTGACTCTCACTGGGGTACGGGTCCCACACACACTGACTCTCACTGGGTTACGGGTCCCACGCACACTGACTCTCACTGGGGTACGGGTCCCACACACTGACTCTCACTGAGGTACGGGTCCCACACGCACTGTCTCTCACTGGTGTACGGGTTCCACACACACTGACTCTCACTGGGGTACTGGGCCCAGTCACATTGACTCTCACTGGGGTACAGGACCCACACACAGTGACTCTCACTGGGGTACAGGTCCCACACACACTGATTCTCACTGGGGTGACGGGTCCCACACACACTGACTCTCACTGGGGTATGGGTTCCGCACACACTGACTCTAACTGGGGTACTGGTCCCACTCACACTGACTCTCACTGGGGTACGGGTCCCACACACAGTGACCCTTACTGGGGTAACGGTCCCACACGCACTGTCTCTCACTGGGATACGGGTCCCACACACACTGACTCTCACTGGGGTACTGGTCCCACTCACACTGACTCTCACTGGGGTACGGGTCCCACACACACTGACTCTCACTGGGGTACGGGTCCCACACACACTGACTCTCACTGGGGTACGGGTCCCACACACACTGACTCTCACTGGGTTACGGGTCCCACGCACACTGACTCTCACTGGGGTACGGGTCCCACACACTGACTCTCACTGAGGTACGGGTCCCACACGCACTGTCTCTCACTGGTGTACCGGTTCCACACACACTGACTCTCACTGGGGTACTGGTCCCAGTCACATTGACTCTCACTGGGGTACAGGACCCACACACAGTGACTCTCACTGGGGTAACGGTCCCACACGCACTGTCTCTCACTGGGGTCCGGGTTCCGCACACACTGACTCTCACTGGGGTATGGGTTCCGCACACACTGACTCTCACTGGGGTACTGGTCCCACTCACACTGACTCTCACTGGGGTACGGGTCCCACACACAGTGACCCTTACTGGGGTAACGGTCCCACACGCACTGTCTCTCACTGGGGTACGGGTCCCACACACACTGACTCTCACTGCGGTACGGGTCCCACACACCGACTCTCACTGGGGTACGTGTCCCACACACACTGACTCTCACTGGGGTACGGGTCCCACACACACTGACTCTCACTTGGGTACGGGTCCCACACACACTGACTCTCACTGGGATATGGGTCCCACACACACTGACTCTCACTGGGGTACGGGTCCCACACACACTGACACTCACTGGGGTACGGGACACTTACACACTGACTCTCACGGGGGTACGGGTCCGACACACACTGACTCTCACTGGGGTACGGGTCCGACACACACTGACTCTCACTGGGGTACGGGTCCCACACACACTGACTCTCACTGGGGTACTGGTCCCACTCACACTGACTCTCACTGGGGTACAGGTCCCACACACACTGACGCTCACTGGGGTACGGGTCCCACACACACTGACTCTCACTGGGGTATGGGTCCCACACACACTGACTCTCACTGGGGTACGGGTCCCACACACACTGACTCTCACTGGGGTACGGGACACTTACACACTGACTCTCACGGGGGTACGGGTCCGACACACACTGACTCTCACTGGGGTACGGGACACACACACACACTGACTCTCACTGGGGTACAGGTCCCACACACACTGACTCTCACTGGGGTGACTGGTCCCACACACACTGACTCTCACTGGGGTACGGGTCCCACACACACAGACTCTCACTGGCGTACGGGTCCCACACACACTGACTCTCACCGGGGTACGGGTCCCACACACACTGACTCTCACTGGGGTACGGGTCCCACGCACACTGACTCTCACTGGGGTACGGGTCCCACACACTGACTCTCACTGGGGTACGGGTCCCACACGCACTGTCTCTCACTGGGGTACGGGTTCCACACACACTGACTCTCACTGGGGTACTGGTCCCACTCACACTGACTCTCACTGGGGTCCAGGACCCACACACAGTGACTCTCACTGGGGTAACGGTCCCACACGCACTGTCTCTCACTGTGGTACGGGTTCCGCACACACTGACTCTCACTGGGGTATGGGTTCCGCACACACTGACTCTCACTGGGGTACTGGTCCCACTCACACTGACTCTCACTCGGGTACGGGTCCCACACACAGTGACTCTTACTGGGGTAACGGTCCCACACGCACTGTCTCTCACTGGGGTACGGGTTCCACACACACTGACTCTCACTGGGGTACTGGTCCCACTCACACTGACTCTCACTGGGGTACAGGTCCCACACACACTGACTCTCACTGGGGTACGGGTCACAAACACTGACTCTCACTGGGGTACGGGTCCCACGCACACTGACTCTCACTGGGGTACGGGTCCCACACACTGACTCTCACTGAGGTACGGGTCCCACACGCACTGTCTCTCACTGGTGTACGGGTTCCACACACACTGACTCTCACTGGGGTACTGGCCCCAGTCACATTGACTCTCACTGGGGTACAGGACCCACACACAGTGACTCTCACTGGGGTACAGGTCCCACACACACTGATTCTCACTGGGGTGACGGGTCCCACACACACTGACTCTCACTGGGGTATGGGTTCCGCACACACTGACTCTAACTGGGGTACTGGTCCCACTCACACTGACTCTCACTGGGGTACGGGTCCCACACACAGTGACCCTTACTGGGGTAACGGTCCCACACGCACTGTCTCTCACTGGGATACGGGTCCCACACACACTGACTCTCACTGGGGTACTGGTCCCACTCACACTGACTCTCACTGGGGTACTGGTCCCACTCACACTGACTCTCACTGGGGTACAGGTCCCACACACACTGACTCTCACTGAGGTACGGGTCCCACACACACTGACTCTCATTGGGGTATGGGTCCCACACACACTGACTCTCACTGGGGTACGGGTCCCACACACACTAACTCTCACTGGGGTACGGGACACTTACACAATGACTCTCACGGGGGTACGGTCCGACACACACTGACTCTCACTGGGGTACGGGTCCGACACACACTGACTCTCACTGGGGTACGGGTCCCACACACACTGACTCTCACTGGGGTACTGGTCCCACTCACACTGACTCTCACTGGGGTACTGGTCCCACTCACACTGACTCTCACTGGGGTACAGGTCCCACACACACTGACGCTCACTGGGGTACGGGTCCCACACACACTGACTCTCACTGGGGTATGGGTCCCACACACACTGACTCTCACTGGGGTACGGGTCCCACACACACTGACTCTCACTGGGGTACGGGACACTTACACACTGACTCTCACGGGGGTACGGGTCCGACACACACTGACTCTCACTGGGGTACGGGACACACACACACTGACTCTGACTGGGGTACAGGTCCCACACACACTGACTCTCACTGGGGTGACGGGTCCCACACACACTGACTCTCACTGGGGTACGGGTCCCACACACACAGACTCTCACTGGCGTACGGGTCCCACACACTCTGACTCTCACTGGGGTATGGGTTCCACACACACTGACTCTCACTGGGGTACGGGCTCCACACACACTGACCCTCACTGGGGTATGGGTCCCACACACATTGACTCTCACTGGGGTAAGGGTCCCACACACACTGACTCTCACTGCGGTACGGGTCCCACACACTGACTCTCACTGGGGTACGTGTCCAACACACACTGACTCTCACTGGGGTACGGGTCCCACACACACTGACTCTCACTGGGGTACGGGTCCCACGCACACTGACTCTCACTGGGGTACGGGTCACACACACTGACTCTCACTGGGGTACGGGTCCCACACGCACTGACTCTCACTGGGGTACTGGTCCCACTTACACTGACTCTCACTGGGGTACAGGACCCACACACACTGACTCTAACTGGGGTATGGGTTCCGCACACACCGACTCTCACTGGGGTACGTGTCCCACACACACTGACTCTCACTGGGGTACGGGTCCCACACACACTGACTCTCACTTGGGTACGGGTCCCACACACACTGACTCTCACTGGGATATGGGTCCCACACACACTGACTCTCACTGGGGTACGGGTCCCACACACACTGACTCTCACTGGGGTACGGGACACTTACACACTGACTCTCACGGGGGTACGGGTCCGACACACACTGACTCTCACTGGGGTACGGGTCCGACACACACTGACTCTCACTGGGGTACGGGTCCCACACACACTGACTCTCACTGGGGTACTGGTCCCACTCACACTGACTCTCACTGGGGTACAGGTCCCACACACACTGACGCTCACTGGGGTACGGGTCCCACACACACTGACTCTCACTGGGGTATGGGTCCCACACACACTGACTCTCACTGGGGTACGGGTCCCACACACACTGACTCTCACTGGGGTACGGGACACTTACACACTGACTCTCACGGGGGTACGGGTCCGACACACACTGACTCTCACTGGGGTACGGGACACACACACACACTGACTCTCACTGGGGTACAGGTCCCACACACACTGACTCTCACTGGGGTGACTGGTCCCACACACACTGACTCTCACTGGGGTACGGGTCCCACACACACAGACTCTCACTGGCGTACGGGTCCCACACACACTGACTCTCACCGGGGTACGGGTCCCACACACACTGACTCTCACTGGGGTACGGGTCCCACGCACACTGACTCTCACTGGGGTACGGGTCCCACACACTGACTCTCACTGGGGTACGGGTCCCACACGCACTGTCTCTCACTGGGGTACGGGTTCCACACACACTGACTCTCACTGGGGTACTGGTCCCACTCACACTGACTCTCACTGGGGTCCAGGACCCACACACAGTGACTCTCACTGGGGTAACGGTCCCACACGCACTGTCTCTCACTGTGGTACGGGTTCCGCACACACTGACTCTCACTGGGGTATGGGTTCCGCACACACTGACTCTCACTGGGGTACTGGTCCCACTCACACTGACTCTCACTCGGGTACGGGTCCCACACACAGTGACTCTTACTGGGGTAACGGTCCCACACGCACTGTCTCTCACTGGGGTACGGGTTCCACACACACTGACTCTCACTGGGGTACTGGTCCCACTCACACTGACTCTCACTGGGGTACAGGTCCCACACACACTGACTCTCACTGGGGTACGGGTCACAAACACTGACTCTCACTGGGGTACGGGTCCCACGCACACTGACTCTCACTGGGGTACGGGTCCCACACACTGACTCTCACTGAGGTACGGGTCCCACACGCACTGTCTCTCACTGGTGTACGGGTTCCACACACACTGACTCTCACTGGGGTACTGGCCCCAGTCACATTGACTCTCACTGGGGTACAGGACCCACACACAGTGACTCTCACTGGGGTACAGGTCCCACACACACTGATTCTCACTGGGGTGACGGGTCCCACACACACTGACTCTCACTGGGGTATGGGTTCCGCACACACTGACTCTAACTGGGGTACTGGTCCCACTCACACTGACTCTCACTGGGGTACGGGTCCCACACACAGTGACCCTTACTGGGGTAACGGTCCCACACGCACTGTCTCTCACTGGGATACGGGTCCCACACACACTGACTCTCACTGGGGTACTGGTCCCACTCACACTGACTCTCACTGGGGTACTGGTCCCACTCACACTGACTCTCACTGGGGTACAGGTCCCACACACACTGACTCTCACTGAGGTACGGGTCCCACACACACTGACTCTCATTGGGGTATGGGTCCCACACACACTGACTCTCACTGGGGTACGGGTCCCACACACACTAACTCTCACTGGGGTACGGGACACTTACACAATGACTCTCACGGGGGTACGGTCCGACACACACTGACTCTCACTGGGGTACGGGTCCGACACACACTGACTCTCACTGGGGTACGGGTCCCACACACACTGACTCTCACTGGGGTACTGGTCCCACTCACACTGACTCTCACTGGGGTACTGGTCCCACTCACACTGACTCTCACTGGGGTACAGGTCCCACACACACTGACGCTCACTGGGGTACGGGTCCCACACACACTGACTCTCACTGGGGTATGGGTCCCACACACACTGACTCTCACTGGGGTACGGGTCCCACACACACTGACTCTCACTGGGGTACGGGACACTTACACACTGACTCTCACGGGGGTACGGGTCCGACACACACTGACTCTCACTGGGGTACGGGACACACACACACTGACTCTGACTGGGGTACAGGTCCCACACACACTGACTCTCACTGGGGTGACGGGTCCCACACACACTGACTCTCACTGGGGTACGGGTCCCACACACACAGACTCTCACTGGCGTACGGGTCCCACACACTCTGACTCTCACTGGGGTATGGGTTCCACACACACTGACTCTCACTGGGGTACGGGCTCCACACACACTGACCCTCACTGGGGTATGGGTCCCACACACATTGACTCTCACTGGGGTAAGGGTCCCACACACACTGACTCTCACTGCGGTACGGGTCCCACACACTGACTCTCACTGGGGTACGTGTCCAACACACACTGACTCTCACTGGGGTACGGGTCCCACACACACTGACTCTCACTGGGGTACGGGTCCCACGCACACTGACTCTCACTGGGGTACGGGTCACACACACTGACTCTCACTGGGGTACGGGTCCCACACGCACTGACTCTCACTGGGGTACTGGTCCCACTTACACTGACTCTCACTGGGGTACAGGACCCACACACACTGACTCTAACTGGGGTATGGGTTCCGCACACACTGACTCTCACTGGGGTACGGGTCCCACACACACTGACTCTCACTGGGGTACGGGTCCCACACACTCTGACTCTCACTGGGGTACGGGTCCCACACACACTGACTCTCACTGGGGTACGGGTCCCACACACACTGACTCTCACTGGGGTACGGGTCCCACACACACTGACTCTCACTGGGTTACGGGTCCCACGCACACTGACTCTCACTGGGGTACGGGTCCCACACACTGACTCTCACTGGGGCACAGGTCCCACACGCACTGTCTCTCACTGGTGTACGGGTTCCACACACACTGACTCTCACTGGGGTACTGGTCCCAGTCACATTGACTCTCACTGGGGTACAGGACCCACACACAGTGACTCTCACTGGGGTAACGGTCCCACACGCACTGTCTCTCACTGGGGTATGGGTTCCGCACACACTGACTCTCACTGGGGTACTGGTCCCACTCACACTGACTCTCACTGGGGTACGGGTCCCACACACAGTGACCCTTACTGGGGTAACGGTCCCACACGCACTGTCTCTCACTGGGGTACGGGTTCCACACACACTGACTCTCACTGGGGTACTGGTCCCACTCACACAGATTCTCACTGAGGTACAGGTCCCACACACACTGACTCTCACTGGGGTACGGGTCCCACACACACTGACTCTCAATGGGGTATGGGTCCCACACACACTGACTCTCACTGGGGTACGGGTCCCACACACACTGACTCTCACTGGGGTACGGGACACTTACACACTGACTCTCACGGGGGTACGGGTCCGACACACACTGACTCTCACTGGGGTACGGGTCCGACACACACTGACTCTCACTGGGGTACGGGTCCCACACACACTGACTCTCACTGGGGTACTGGTCCCACTCACACTGACTCTCACTGGGGTACAGGTCCCACACACACTGACTCTCACTGGGGTACGGGTCCCACACACACTGACTCTCACTGGGGTATGGGTCCCACACACACTGACTCTCACTGGGGTACGGGTCCCACACACACTGACTCTCACTGGGGTACGGGACACTTACACACTGACTCTCACGGGGGTAAGGGTCCGACACACACTGACTCTCATTGGGGTACGGGACACACACACTGACTCTCACTGGGGTACAGGTCCCACACACACTGATTCTCACTGGGGTGACGGGTCCCACACACACTGACTCTCACTGGGGTACGGGTCCCACACACACAGACTCTCACTGGCGTACGGGTCCCACACACTCTGACTCTCACTGGGGTATGGGTTCCACACACACTGACTCTCACTGGGGTACGGGCTCCACACACACTGACTCTCACTGGGGTATGGGTCGCACACACACTGACTCTCACTGGGGTACGGGTCCCACACACACTGACTCTCACTGGGATACGGGTCCCACAAACACTGACTCTCACTGGGGTACGGGTTCAACACACACTGACTCTCACTGGGGTACGGGTTCCACACACACTGACTCTCACTGGGGTACTGATCCCATTCACACTGACTCTCACTGGGGTACAGGACCCACACACAGTGACTCTCACTGGGGTAACGGTCCCACACGCACTGTCTCTCACTGGGGTACGGGTTCCACACACACTGACTCTCACTGGGGTACTGGTCCCACTCACACTGACTCTCACTGGGGTACAGGTCGCACACACACTGACTCTGACTGGGGTACGGGTCCCACACACACTGACTCTCACTGGGGTACGGGTCCCACACACACTGACTCTCACTGGGGTACAGGTCCCACACACACTGACTCTCACTGGGGTACGGGTCCCACACGCACTGTCTCTCACTGGTGTACGGGTTCAACACACACTGACTCTCACTGAGGTACTGGTCCCAGTCACATTGACTCTCACTGGGGTACAGGACCCACACACAGTGACTCTCACTGGGGTAACGGTCCCACACGCACTGTCTCTCACTGGGGTACGGGTTCCGCACACACTGACTCTCACTGGGGTATGGGTTCCGCACACACTGACTCTCACTGGGGTACGGGTTCCACACACACTGACTCTCACTGGGGTACGGGGTCCAACACATACTGACGCTCACTGGGGTACGGGTCCCACACAGACTGACTCTCACTGGGGTACAGGTCTCACACACACTGACTCTCACTGGGGTATGGGTCCCACATACTGACTCACACTGGGGTACAGGTCCCACACACACTGACTCTCACTGGGGTATGGGTCCCACACAGACTGACTCTCACTGGGGTACGGGTCCCACACACATTGACTCTCACTGGGGTACGGGTTCCACACACACTGACTCTCACTGGGGTACGCGTCCGACACACACTGACTCTCACTGGGGTACGGGTTCCACACACACTGACTCTCACTGGGGTACGGGTCCCACACACACTGACTCTCACTGGGGTACAGGTCCCACACACACTGACTCTCACTGGGGTACGGGTCCCACAAACACTGACTCTCACTGGGGTACGGGTTCCACACACACTGACTCTCACTGGGGTACGGGTCCCACACACACTGACTCTCACTGGGGTACGGGTCCCACACACACTGACTCTCACTGCGGTACGGGTCCCACACACACTGACTCTCACTGGGGTACAGGTCACACACACACTGACTCTCACTGGGGTACGGGTCCCACACACTGACTCTCACTGCGGTACGGGTCCCACACACTGACTCTCACTGGGGTACGGGTCCCACACGCACTGACTCTCACTGGGGTATTGGTCCCACTTACACTGACTCTCACTGGGGTACATGACCCACACACACTGACTCTCACTGGGGTACGGGTCCCACACACACTGACTCTCACTGGGGTACGGGTCCCACACACACTGACTCTCACTGGGGTACGGGTCCCACACACACTTACTCTCACTGGGGTACGGGTCCCACACACACTGACTCTCACTGGGATACGGGTCCCACACACACTGACTCTCACTGGGGTACGGGTCCCACACACTGACTCTCACTGGGGTACGGGTCCCACACGCACTGTCTCTCACTGGGGTACGGGTTCCACACAAACTGACTCTCACTGGGGTACTGGTCCCACTCACACTGACTCTCACTGGGGTACAGGACCCACACACAGTGACTCTCACTGGGGTAAGGGTCCCACATGCATTGTCTCTCACTGGGGTACGGGTCCCACACACACTGACTCTCACTGGGGTACTGGTCCCACCCACACTGACTCTCACTGGGGTACGGGTCCCACACACAGTGACCCTTACTGGGGTAACGGTCCCACACGCACTGTCTCTCACTGGGGTACGGGTTCCACACACACTGACTCTCACTGGGGTACTGGTCCCACTCACACTGACTCTCACTGGGGTACAGGTCCCACACACACTGACTCTCACTGGGGTACGGTTCCCACACACACTGACTCTCACTGGGGTATGGGTCCCACACACACTGACTCCCACTGGGGTACGGGTCCCACACACACTGACTCTCACTGGGGTATGGGACACTTACACACTGACTCTCACGGGGGTACGGGTCCGACACACACTGACTCTGACTGGGGTACGGGTCCCACACACACTGACTCTCACTGGGGTACGGGTCCCACACACACTGACTCTCACTGGGGTACTGGTCCCACTCACACTGACTCTCACTGGGGTACAGGTCCCACACACACTGACTCTCACTGGGGTACGGGTCCCACACACACTGACTCTCACTGGGGTACGGGTCCCACACACACCGACTCTCACTGGGGTACGGGTTCCACACACACTAACTCTCACTGGGGTACGGGTCCCACAAACACTGACTCTCACTGGGGTACGGGTTCCACACACACTGACTCTCACTGGGGTACGGGTCCCACACACACTGACTCTCACTGGGGTACGGGTCCCACACACACTGACTCTCACTGCGGTACGGGTCCCACACACTGACTCTCACTGGGGTACGTGTCCCACACACACTGACTCTCACTGGGGTACGGGTCCCACACACACTGACTCTCACTGGGGTACGGGTCCCACGCACACTGACTCTCACTGGGGTACGGGTCACACACACTGACTCTCACTGGGGTACGCGTCCCACACGCACTGACTCTCACTGGGGTACTTGTCCCACATACACTGACTCTCACTGGGGTACAGGACCCACACACACTGACTCTCACTGGGGTATGGTTCCGCACACACTGACTCTCACTGGGGTACGGGTCCCACACACACTGACTCTCACTGGGGTACGGGTCCCACACACACTGACTCTCACTGGGGTACGGGTCCCACACACACTGACTCTCACTGGGGTACGGGTCCCACACACACTGACTCTCACTGGGGTACGGGTCCCACACACACTGACGCTCACTGGGTTACGGGTCCCACGCACACTGACTCTCACTGGGGTACGGGTCCCACACACTGACTCTCACTGAGGTACGGGTCCCACACGCACTGTCTCTCACTGGTGTACCGGTTCCACACACACTGACTCTCACTGGGGTACTGGTCCCAGTCACATTGACTCTCACTGGGGTACAGGACCCACACACAGTGACTCTCACTGGGGTAACGGTCCCACACGCACTGTCTCTCACTGGGGTCCGGGTTCCGCACACACTGACTCTCACTGGGGTATGGGTTCCGCACACACTGACTCTCACTGGGGTACTGGTCCCACTCACACTGACTCTCACTGGGGTACAGGTCCCACACACAGTGACCCTTACTGGGGTAACGGTCCCACACGCACTGTCTCTCACTGGGGTACGGGTCCCACACACACTGACTCTCACTGCGGTACGGGTCCCACACACCGACTCTCACTGGGGTACGTGTCCCACACACACTGACTCTCACTGGGGTACGGGTCCCACACACACTGACTCTCACTTGGGTACGGGTCCCACACACACTGACTCTCACTGGGATATGGGTCCCACACACACTGACTCTCACTGGGGTACGGGTCCCACACACACTGACTCTCACTGGGGTACGGGACACTTACACACTGACTCTCACGGGGGTACGGGTCCGACACACACTGACTCTCACTGGGGTACGGGTCCGACACACACTGACTCTCACTGGGGTACGGGTCCCACACACACTGACTCTCACTGGGGTACTGGTCCCACTCACACTGACTCTCACTGGGGTACAGGTCCCACACACACTGACGCTCACTGGGGTACGGGTCCCACACACACTGACTCTCACTGGGGTATGGGTCCCACACACACTGACTCTCACTGGGGTACGGGTCCCACACACACTGACTCTCACTGGGGTACGGGACACTTACACACTGACTCTCACGGGGGTACGGGTCCGACACACACTGACTCTCACTGGGGTACGGGACACACACACACACTGACTCTCACTGGGGTACAGGTCCCACACACACTGACTCTCACTGGGGTGACTGGTCCCACACACACTGACTCTCACTGGGGTAAGGGTCCCACACACACAGACTCTCACTGGCGTACGGGTCCCACACACACTGACTCTCACCGGGGTACGGGTCCCACACACACTGACTCTCACTGGGGTACGGGTCCCACGCACACTGACTCTCACTGGGGTACGGGTCCCACACACTGACTCTCACTGGGGTACGGGTCCCACACGCACTGTCTCTCACTGGGGTACGGGTTCCACACACACTGACTCTCACTGGGGTACTGGTCCCACTCACACTGACTCTCACTGGGGTCCAGGACCCACACACAGTGACTCTCACTGGGGTAACGGTCCCACACGCACTGTCTCTCACTGGGGTACGGGTTCCGCACACACTGACTCTCACTGGGGTATGGGTTCCGCACGCACTGACTCTCACTGGGGTACTGGTCCCACTCACACTGACTCTCACTCGGGTACGGGTCCCACACACAGTGACTCTTACTGGGGTAACGGTCCCACACGCACTGTCGCTCACTGGGGTACGGTTCCCACACACACTGACTCTCACTTGGGTATGGGTCCCACACACACTGACTCTCACTGGGGTACGGGTCCCACACACACTGACTCTCACTGGGGTATGGGACACTTACACACTGACTCTCACTGGGGTACGGGTCCGACACACACTGACTCTGACTGGGGTACGGGTCCCACACACACTGACTCTCACTGGGGTACGGGTCCCACACACACTGACTCTCACTGGGGTACTGGTCCCACTCACACTGACTCTCACTGGGGTACAGGTCCCACACACACTGACTCTCACTGGGGTACGGGTCCCACACACACTGACTCTCACTGGGGTACGGGTCCCACACACACCGACTCTCACTGGGGTACGGGTTCCACACACACTGACTCTCACTGGGGTACGGGTCCCACAAACACTGACTCTCACTGGGGTACGGGTTCCACACACACTGACTCTCACTGGGGTACGGGTCCCACACACACTGACTCTCACTGGGGTACGGGTCCCACACACACTGACTCTCACTGCGGTACGGGTCCCACACACTGACTCTCACTGGGGTACGTGTCCCACACACACTGACTCTCACTGGGGTACGGGTCCCACACACACTGACTCTCACTGGGGTACGGGTCCCACGCACACTGACTCTCACTGGGGTACGGGTCACACACACTGACTCTCACTGGGGTACGCGTCCCACACGCACTGACTCTCACTGGGGTACTTGTCCCACATACACTGACTCTCACTGGGGTACAGGACCCACACACACTGACTCTCACTGGGGTATGGTTCCGCACACACTGACTCTCACTGGGGTACGGGTCCCACACACACTGACTCTCACTGGGGTACGGGTCCCACACACACTGACTCTCACTGCGGGAAGGGTCCCACACACACTGACTCTCACTGGGGTACGGGTCCCACACACACTGACTCTCACTGGGGTACGGGTCCCACACACACTGACTCTCACTGGGTTACGGGTCCCACGCACACTGACTCTCACTGGGGTACGGGTCCCACACACTGACTCTCACTGAGGTACGGGTCCCACACGCACTGTCTCTCACTGGTGTACCGGTTCCACACACACTGACTCTCACTGGGGTACTGGTCCCAGTCACATTGACTCTCACTGGGGTACGGGTCCCACACACACTGACTCTCACTGGGGTACGGGACACTTACACACTGACTCTCACGGGGGTACGGGTCCGACACACACTGACTCTCACTGGGGTACGGGTCCGACACACACTGACTCTCACTGGGGTACGGGTCCCACACACACTGACTCTCACTGGGGTACTGGTCCCACTCACACTGACTCTCACTGGGGTACAGGTCCCACACACACTGACGCTCACTGGGGTACGGGTCCCACACACACTGACTCTCACTGGGGTATGGGTCCCACACACACTGACTCTCACTGGGGTACGGGTCCCACACACACTGACTCTCACTGGGGTACGGGACACTTACACACTGACTCTCACGGGGGTACGGGTCCGACACACACTGACTCTCACTGGGGTACGGGACACACACACACACTGACTCTCACTGGGGTACAGGTCCCACACACACTGACTCTCACTGGGGTGACTGGTCCCACACACACTGACTCTCACTGGGGTACGGGTCCCACACACACAGACTCTCACTGGCGTACGGGTCCCACACACACTGACTCTCACCGGGGTACGGGTCCCACACACACTGACTCTCACTGGGGTACGGGTCCCACGCACACTGACTCTCACTGGGGTACGGGTCCCACACACTGACTCTCACTGGGGTACGGGTCCCACACGCACTGTCTCTCACTGGGGTACGGGTTCCACACACACTGACTCTCACTGGGGTACTGGTCCCACTCACACTGACTCTCACTGGGGTCCAGGACCCACACACAGTGACTCTCACTGGGGTAACGGTCCCACACGCACTGTCTCTCACTGGGGTACGGGTTCCGCACACACTGACTCTCACTGGGGTATGGGTTCCGCACACACTGACTCTCACTGGGGTACTGGTCCCACTCACACTGACTCTCACTCGGGTACGGGTCCCACACACACTGACTCTCACTGGGGTACGGGGTCCAACACATACTGACGCTCACTGGGGTACGGGTCCCACACAGACTGACTCTCACTGGGGTACAGGTCTCACACACACTGACTCTCACTGGGGTATGGGTCCCACACACTGACTCACACTGGGGTACAGGTCCCACACACACTGACTCTCACTGGGGTATGGGTCCCACACAGACTGACTCTCACTGGGGTACGGGTCCCACACACATTGACTCTCACTGGGGTACGGGTTCCACACACACTGACTCTCACTGGGGTACGCGTCCCACACACACTGACTCTCACTGGGGTACGGGTTCCACACACACTGACTCTCACTGGGGTACGGGTCCCACACACACTGACTCTCACTGGGGTACAGGTCCCACACACACTGACTCTCACTGGGGTACGGGTCCCACAAACACTGACTCTCACTGGGGTACGGGTTCCACACACACTGACTCTCACTGGGGTACGGGTCCCACACACACTGACTCTCACTGGGGTACGGGTCCCACACACACTGACTCTCACTGCGGTACGGGTCCCACACACACTGACTCTCACTGGGGTACAGGTCACACACACACTGACTCTCACTGGGGTACGGGTCCCACACACTGACTCTCACTGCGGTACGGGTCCCACACACTGACTCTCACTGGGGTACGGGTCCCACACGCACTGACTCTCACTGGGGTATTGGTCCCACTTACACTGACTCTCACTGGGGTACATGACCCACACACACTGACTCTCACTGGGGTACGGGTCCCACACACACTGACTCTCACTGGGGTACGGGTCCCACACACACTGACTCTCACTGGGGTACGGGTCCCACACACACTGACTCTCACTGGGGTACGGGTCCCACACACACTGACTCTCACTGGGATACGGGTCCCACACACACTGACTCTCACTGGGGTACGGGTCCCACACACTGACTCTCACTGGGGTACGGGTCCCACACGCACTGTCTCTCACTGGGGTACGGGTTCCACACAAACTGACTCTCACTGGGGTACTGGTCCCACTCACACTGACTCTCACTGGGGTACAGGACCCACACACAGTGACTCTCACTGGGGTAAGGGTCCCACATGCATTGTCTCTCACTGGGGTACGGGTCCCACACACACTGACTCTCACTGGGGTACTGGTCCCACCCACACTGACTCTCACTGGGGTACGGGTCCCACACACAGTGACCCTTACTGGGGTAACGGTCCCACACGCACTGTCTCTCACTGGGGTACGGGTTCCACACACACTGACTCTCACTGGGGTACTGGTCCCACTCACACTGACTCTCACTGGGGTACAGGTCCCACACACACTGACTCTCACTGGGGTACGGTTCCCACACACACTGACTCTCACTGGGGTATGGGTCCCACACACACTGACTCTCACTGGGGTACGGGTCCCACACACACTGACTCTCACTGGGGTATGGGACACTTACACACTGACTCTCACGGGGGTACGGGTCCGACACACACTGACTCTGACTGGGGTACGGGTCCCACACACACTGACTCTCACTGGGGTACGGGTCCCACACACACTGACTCTCACTGGGGTACTGGTCCCACTCACACTGACTCTCACTGGGGTACAGGTCCCACACACACTGACTCTCACTGGGGTACGGGTCCCACACACACTGACTCTCACTGGGGTACGGGTCCCACACACACCGACTCTCACTGGGGTACGGGTTCCACACACACTGACTCTCACTGGGGTACGGGTCCCACAAACACTGACTCTCACTGGGGTACGGGTTCCACACACACTGACTCTCACTGGGGTACAGGACCCACACACACTGACTCTCACTGGGGTATGGTTCCGCACACACTGACTCTCACTGGGGTACTGGTCCCACTCACACTGACTCTCACTGGGGTACGGGTCCCACACACACTGACTCTCACTGGGGTACGGGTCCCACACACACTGACTCTCACTGGGGTACCGGTCCCACACACACTGACTCTCACTGGGGTACGGGTCCCACACACACTGACTCTCACTGGGGTACGGGTCCCACACACACTGACTCTCACTGGGTTACGGGTCCCACGCACACTGACTCTCACTGGGGTACGGGTCCCACACACTGACTCTCACTGAGGTACGGGTCCCACACGCACTGTCTCTCACTGGGGTACTGGTCCCAGTCACATTGACTCTCACTGGGGTACTGGTCCCAGTCACATTGACTCTCACTGGGGTACGGGTCCCACACACACTGACTCTCACTGGGGTACGGGACACTTACACACTGACTCTCACGGGGGTACGGGTCCGACACACACTGACTCTCACTGGGGTACGGGTCCGACACACACTGACTCTCACTGGGGTACGGGTCGCACACACACTGACTCTCACTGGGGTACGGGTCCCACACACACTGACTCTCACTGGGATACGGGTCCCACAAACACTGACTCTCACTGGGGTACGGGTTCAACACACACTGACTCTCACTGGGGTACGGGTTCCACACACACTGACTCTCACTGGGGTACTGATCCCATTCACACTGACTCTCACTGGGGTACAGGACCCACACACAGTGACTCTCACTGGGGTAACGGTCCCACACGCACTGTCTCTCACTGGGGTACGGGTTCCACACACACTGACTCTCACTGGGGTACTGGTCCCACTCACACTGACTCTCACTGGGGTACAGGTCGCACACACACTGACTCTGACTGGGGTACGGGTCCCACACACACTGACTCTCACTGGGGTACGGGTCCCACACACACTGACTCTCACTGGGGTACAGGTCCCACACACACTGACTCTCACTGGGGTACGGGTCCCACACGCACTGTCTCTCACTGGTGTACGGGTTCAACACACACTGACTCTCACTGAGGTACTGGTCCCAGTCACATTGACTCTCACTGGGGTACAGGACCCACACACAGTGACTCTCACTGGGGTAACGGTCCCACACGCACTGTCTCTCACTGGGGTACGGGTTCCGCACACACTGACTCTCACTGGGGTATGGGTTCCGCACACACTGACTCTCACTGGGGTACGGGTTCCACACACACTGACTCTCACTGGGGTACGGGGTCCAACACATACTGACGCTCACTGGGGTACGGGTCCCACACAGACTGACTCTCACTGGGGTACAGGTCTCACACACACTGACTCTCACTGGGGTATGGGTCCCACATACTGACTCACACTGGGGTACAGGTCCCACACACACTGACTCTCACTGGGGTATGGGTCCCACACAGACTGACTCTCACTGGGGTACGGGTCCCACACACATTGACTCTCACTGGGGTACGGGTTCCACACACACTGACTCTCACTGGGGTACGCGTCCCACACACACTGACTCTCACTGGGGTACGGGTTCCACACACACTGACTCTCACTGGGGTACGGGTCCCACACACACTGACTCTCACTGGGGTACAGGTCCCACACACACTGACTCTCACTGGGGTACGGGTCCCACAAACACTGACTCTCACTGGGGTACGGGTTCCACACACACTGACTCTCACTGGGGTACGGGTCCCACACACACTGACTCTCACTGGGGTACGGGTCCCACACACACTGACTCTCACTGCGGTACGGGTCCCACACACACTGACTCTCACTGGGGTACAGGTCACACACACACTGACTCTCACTGGGGTACGGGTCCCACACACTGACTCTCACTGCGGTACGGGTCCCACACACTGACTCTCACTGGGGTACGGGTCCCACACGCACTGACTCTCACTGGGGTATTGGTCCCACTTACACTGACTCTCACTGGGGTACATGACCCACACACACTGACTCTCACTGGGGTACGGGTCCCACACACACTGACTCTCACTGGGGTACGGGTCCCACACACACTGACTCTCACTGGGGTACGGGTCCCACACACACTTACTCTCACTGGGGTACGGGTCCCACACACACTGACTCTCACTGGGATACGGGTCCCACACACACTGACTCTCACTGGGGTACGGGTCCCACACACTGACTCTCACTGGGGTACGGGTCCCACACGCACTGTCTCTCACTGGGGTACGGGTTCCACACAAACTGACTCTCACTGGGGTACTGGTCCCACTCACACTGACTCTCACTGGGGTACAGGACCCACACACAGTGACTCTCACTGGGGTAAGGGTCCCACATGCATTGTCTCTCACTGGGGTACGGGTCCCACACACACTGACTCTCACTGGGGTACTGGTCCCACCCACACTGACTCTCACTGGGGTACGGGTCCCACACACAGTGACCCTTACTGGGGTAACGGTCCCACACGCACTGTCTCTCACTGGGGTACGGGTTCCACACACACTGACTCTCACTGGGGTACTGGTCCCACTCACACTGACTCTCACTGGGGTACAGGTCCCACACACACTGACTCTCACTGGGGTACGGTTCCCACACACACTGACTCTCACTGGGGTATGGGTCCCACACACACTGACTCCCACTGGGGTACGGGTCCCACACACACTGACTCTCACTGGGGTATGGGACACTTACACACTGACTCTCACGGGGGTACGGGTCCGACACACACTGACTCTGACTGGGGTACGGGTCCCACACACACTGACTCTCACTGGGGTACGGGTCCCACACACACTGACTCTCACTGGGGTACTGGTCCCACTCACACTGACTCTCACTGGGGTACAGGTCCCACACACACTGACTCTCACTGGGGTACGGGTCCCACACACACTGACTCTCACTGGGGTACGGGTCCCACACACACCGACTCTCACTGGGGTACGGGTTCCACACACACTAACTCTCACTGGGGTACGGGTCCCACAAACACTGACTCTCACTGGGGTACGGGTTCCACACACACTGACTCTCACTGGGGTACGGGTCCCACACACACTGACTCTCACTGGGGTACGGGTCCCACACACACTGACTCTCACTGCGGTACGGGTCCCACACACTGACTCTCACTGGGGTACGTGTCCCACACACACTGACTCTCACTGGGGTACGGGTCCCACACACACTGACTCTCACTGGGGTACGGGTCCCACGCACACTGACTCTCACTGGGGTACGGGTCACACACACTGACTCTCACTGGGGTACGCGTCCCACACGCACTGACTCTCACTGGGGTACTTGTCCCACATACACTGACTCTCACTGGGGTACAGGACCCACACACACTGACTCTCACTGGGGTATGGTTCCGCACACACTGACTCTCACTGGGGTACGGGTCCCACACACACTGACTCTCACTGGGGTACGGGTCCCACACACACTGACTCTCACTGGGGTACGGGTCCCACACACACTGACTCTCACTGGGGTACGGGTCCCACACACACTGACTCTCACTGGGGTACGGGTCCCACACACACTGACGCTCACTGGGTTACGGGTCCCACGCACACTGACTCTCACTGGGGTACGGGTCCCACACACTGACTCTCACTGAGGTACGGGTCCCACACGCACTGTCTCTCACTGGTGTACCGGTTCCACACACACTGACTCTCACTGGGGTACTGGTCCCAGTCACATTGACTCTCACTGGGGTACAGGACCCACACACAGTGACTCTCACTGGGGTAACGGTCCCACACGCACTGTCTCTCACTGGGGTCCGGGTTCCGCACACACTGACTCTCACTGGGGTATGGGTTCCGCACACACTGACTCTCACTGGGGTACTGGTCCCACTCACACTGACTCTCACTGGGGTACAGGTCCCACACACAGTGACCCTTACTGGGGTAACGGTCCCACACGCACTGTCTCTCACTGGGGTACGGGTCCCACACACACTGACTCTCACTGCGGTACGGGTCCCACACACCGACTCTCACTGGGGTACGTGTCCCACACACACTGACTCTCACTGGGGTACGGGTCCCACACACACTGACTCTCACTTGGGTACGGGTCCCACACACACTGACTCTCACTGGGATATGGGTCCCACACACACTGACTCTCACTGGGGTACGGGTCCCACACACACTGACTCTCACTGGGGTACGGGACACTTACACACTGACTCTCACGGGGGTACGGGTCCGACACACACTGACTCTCACTGGGGTACGGGTCCGACACACACTGACTCTCACTGGGGTACGGGTCCCACACACACTGACTCTCACTGGGGTACTGGTCCCACTCACACTGACTCTCACTGGGGTACAGGTCCCACACACACTGACGCTCACTGGGGTACGGGTCCCACACACACTGACTCTCACTGGGGTATGGGTCCCACACACACTGACTCTCACTGGGGTACGGGTCCCACACACACTGACTCTCACTGGGGTACGGGACACTTACACACTGACTCTCACGGGGGTACGGGTCCGACACACACTGACTCTCACTGGGGTACGGGACACACACACACACTGACTCTCACTGGGGTACAGGTCCCACACACACTGACTCTCACTGGGGTGACTGGTCCCACACACACTGACTCTCACTGGGGTAAGGGTCCCACACACACAGACTCTCACTGGCGTACGGGTCCCACACACACTGACTCTCACCGGGGTACGGGTCCCACACACACTGACTCTCACTGGGGTACGGGTCCCACGCACACTGACTCTCACTGGGGTACGGGTCCCACACACTGACTCTCACTGGGGTACGGGTCCCACACGCACTGTCTCTCACTGGGGTACGGGTTCCACACACACTGACTCTCACTGGGGTACTGGTCCCACTCACACTGACTCTCACTGGGGTCCAGGACCCACACACAGTGACTCTCACTGGGGTAACGGTCCCACACGCACTGTCTCTCACTGGGGTACGGGTTCCGCACACACTGACTCTCACTGGGGTATGGGTTCCGCACGCACTGACTCTCACTGGGGTACTGGTCCCACTCACACTGACTCTCACTCGGGTACGGGTCCCACACACAGTGACTCTTACTGGGGTAACGGTCCCACACGCACTGTCGCTCACTGGGGTACGGTTCCCACACACACTGACTCTCACTTGGGTATGGGTCCCACACACACTGACTCTCACTGGGGTACGGGTCCCACACACACTGACTCTCACTGGGGTATGGGACACTTACACACTGACTCTCACTGGGGTACGGGTCCGACACACACTGACTCTGACTGGGGTACGGGTCCCACACACACTGACTCTCACTGGGGTACGGGTCCCACACACACTGACTCTCACTGGGGTACTGGTCCCACTCACACTGACTCTCACTGGGGTACAGGTCCCACACACACTGACTCTCACTGGGGTACGGGTCCCACACACACTGACTCTCACTGGGGTACGGGTCCCACACACACCGACTCTCACTGGGGTACGGGTTCCACACACACTGACTCTCACTGGGGTACGGGTCCCACAAACACTGACTCTCACTGGGGTACGGGTTCCACACACACTGACTCTCACTGGGGTACGGGTCCCACACACACTGACTCTCACTGGGGTACGGGTCCCACACACACTGACTCTCACTGCGGTACGGGTCCCACACACTGACTCTCACTGGGGTACGTGTCCCACACACACTGACTCTCACTGGGGTACGGGTCCCACACACACTGACTCTCACTGGGGTACGGGTCCCACGCACACTGACTCTCACTGGGGTACGGGTCACACACACTGACTCTCACTGGGGTACGCGTCCCACACGCACTGACTCTCACTGGGGTACTTGTCCCACATACACTGACTCTCACTGGGGTACAGGACCCACACACACTGACTCTCACTGGGGTATGGTTCCGCACACACTGACTCTCACTGGGGTACGGGTCCCACACACACTGACTCTCACTGGGGTACGGGTCCCACACACACTGACTCTCACTGCGGGAAGGGTCCCACACACACTGACTCTCACTGGGGTACGGGTCCCACACACACTGACTCTCACTGGGGTACGGGTCCCACACACACTGACTCTCACTGGGTTACGGGTCCCACGCACACTGACTCTCACTGGGGTACGGGTCCCACACACTGACTCTCACTGAGGTACGGGTCCCACACGCACTGTCTCTCACTGGTGTACCGGTTCCACACACACTGACTCTCACTGGGGTACTGGTCCCAGTCACATTGACTCTCACTGGGGTACGGGTCCCACACACACTGACTCTCACTGGGGTACGGGACACTTACACACTGACTCTCACGGGGGTACGGGTCCGACACACACTGACTCTCACTGGGGTACGGGTCCGACACACACTGACTCTCACTGGGGTACGGGTCCCACACACACTGACTCTCACTGGGGTACTGGTCCCACTCACACTGACTCTCACTGGGGTACAGGTCCCACACACACTGACGCTCACTGGGGTACGGGTCCCACACACACTGACTCTCACTGGGGTATGGGTCCCACACACACTGACTCTCACTGGGGTACGGGTCCCACACACACTGACTCTCACTGGGGTACGGGACACTTACACACTGACTCTCACGGGGGTACGGGTCCGACACACACTGACTCTCACTGGGGTACGGGACACACACACACACTGACTCTCACTGGGGTACAGGTCCCACACACACTGACTCTCACTGGGGTGACTGGTCCCACACACACTGACTCTCACTGGGGTACGGGTCCCACACACACAGACTCTCACTGGCGTACGGGTCCCACACACACTGACTCTCACCGGGGTACGGGTCCCACACACACTGACTCTCACTGGGGTACGGGTCCCACGCACACTGACTCTCACTGGGGTACGGGTCCCACACACTGACTCTCACTGGGGTACGGGTCCCACACGCACTGTCTCTCACTGGGGTACGGGTTCCACACACACTGACTCTCACTGGGGTACTGGTCCCACTCACACTGACTCTCACTGGGGTCCAGGACCCACACACAGTGACTCTCACTGGGGTAACGGTCCCACACGCACTGTCTCTCACTGGGGTACGGGTTCCGCACACACTGACTCTCACTGGGGTATGGGTTCCGCACACACTGACTCTCACTGGGGTACTGGTCCCACTCACACTGACTCTCACTCGGGTACGGGTCCCACACACACTGACTCTCACTGGGGTACGGGGTCCAACACATACTGACGCTCACTGGGGTACGGGTCCCACACAGACTGACTCTCACTGGGGTACAGGTCTCACACACACTGACTCTCACTGGGGTATGGGTCCCACACACTGACTCACACTGGGGTACAGGTCCCACACACACTGACTCTCACTGGGGTATGGGTCCCACACAGACTGACTCTCACTGGGGTACGGGTCCCACACACATTGACTCTCACTGGGGTACGGGTTCCACACACACTGACTCTCACTGGGGTACGCGTCCCACACACACTGACTCTCACTGGGGTACGGGTTCCACACACACTGACTCTCACTGGGGTACGGGTCCCACACACACTGACTCTCACTGGGGTACAGGTCCCACACACACTGACTCTCACTGGGGTACGGGTCCCACAAACACTGACTCTCACTGGGGTACGGGTTCCACACACACTGACTCTCACTGGGGTACGGGTCCCACACACACTGACTCTCACTGGGGTACGGGTCCCACACACACTGACTCTCACTGCGGTACGGGTCCCACACACACTGACTCTCACTGGGGTACAGGTCACACACACACTGACTCTCACTGGGGTACGGGTCCCACACACTGACTCTCACTGCGGTACGGGTCCCACACACTGACTCTCACTGGGGTACGGGTCCCACACGCACTGACTCTCACTGGGGTATTGGTCCCACTTACACTGACTCTCACTGGGGTACATGACCCACACACACTGACTCTCACTGGGGTACGGGTCCCACACACACTGACTCTCACTGGGGTACGGGTCCCACACACACTGACTCTCACTGGGGTACGGGTCCCACACACACTGACTCTCACTGGGGTACGGGTCCCACACACACTGACTCTCACTGGGATACGGGTCCCACACACACTGACTCTCACTGGGGTACGGGTCCCACACACTGACTCTCACTGGGGTACGGGTCCCACACGCACTGTCTCTCACTGGGGTACGGGTTCCACACAAACTGACTCTCACTGGGGTACTGGTCCCACTCACACTGACTCTCACTGGGGTACAGGACCCACACACAGTGACTCTCACTGGGGTAAGGGTCCCACATGCATTGTCTCTCACTGGGGTACGGGTCCCACACACACTGACTCTCACTGGGGTACTGGTCCCACCCACACTGACTCTCACTGGGGTACGGGTCCCACACACAGTGACCCTTACTGGGGTAACGGTCCCACACGCACTGTCTCTCACTGGGGTACGGGTTCCACACACACTGACTCTCACTGGGGTACTGGTCCCACTCACACTGACTCTCACTGGGGTACAGGTCCCACACACACTGACTCTCACTGGGGTACGGTTCCCACACACACTGACTCTCACTGGGGTATGGGTCCCACACACACTGACTCTCACTGGGGTACGGGTCCCACACACACTGACTCTCACTGGGGTATGGGACACTTACACACTGACTCTCACGGGGGTACGGGTCCGACACACACTGACTCTGACTGGGGTACGGGTCCCACACACACTGACTCTCACTGGGGTACGGGTCCCACACACACTGACTCTCACTGGGGTACTGGTCCCACTCACACTGACTCTCACTGGGGTACAGGTCCCACACACACTGACTCTCACTGGGGTACGGGTCCCACACACACTGACTCTCACTGGGGTACGGGTCCCACACACACCGACTCTCACTGGGGTACGGGTTCCACACACACTGACTCTCACTGGGGTACGGGTCCCACAAACACTGACTCTCACTGGGGTACGGGTTCCACACACACTGACTCTCACTGGGGTACAGGACCCACACACACTGACTCTCACTGGGGTATGGTTCCGCACACACTGACTCTCACTGGGGTACGGGTCCCACACACACTGACTCTCACTGGGGTACGGGTCCCACACACACTGACTCTCACTGGGGTACGGGTCCCACACACACTGACTCTCACTGGGGTACGGGTCCCACACACACTGACTCTCACTGGGGTACGGGTCCCACACACACTGACTCTCACTGGGTTACGGGTCCCACGCACACTGACTCTCACTGGGGTACGGGTCCCACACACTGACTCTCACTGAGGTACGGGTCCCACACGCACTGTCTCTCACTGGTGTACCGGTTCCACACACACTGACTCTCACTGGGGTACTGGTCCCAGTCACATTGACTCTCACTGGGGTACGGGTCCCACACACACTGACTCTCACTGGGGTACGGGACACTTACACACTGACTCTCACGGGGGTACGGGTCCGACACACACTGACTCTCACTGGGGTACGGGTCCGACACACACTGACTCTCACTGGGGTACGGGTCCCACACACACTGACTCTCACTGGGGTACTGGTCCCACTCACACTGACTCTCACTGGGGTACAGGTCCCACACACACTGACGCTCACTGGGGTACGGGTCCCACACACACTGACTCTCACTGGGGTATGGGTCCCACACACACTGACTCTCACTGGGGTACGGGTCCCACACACACTGACTCTCACTGGGGTACGGGACACTTACACACTGACTCTCACGGGGGTACGGGTCCGACACACACTGACTCTCACTGGGGTACGGGACACACACACACACTGACTCTCACTGGGGTACAGGTCCCACACACACTGACTCTCACTGGGGTGACTGGTCCCACACACACTGACTCTCACTGGGGTACGGGTCCCACACACACAGACTCTCACTGGCGTACGGGTCCCACACACACTGACTCTCACCGGGGTACGGGTCCCACACACACTGACTCTCACTGGGGTACGGGTCCCACGCACACTGACTCTCACTGGGGTACGGGTCCCACACACTGACTCTCACTGGGGTACGGGTCCCACACGCACTGTCTCTCACTGGGGTACGGGTTCCACACACACTGACTCTCACTGGGGTACTGGTCCCACTCACACTGACTCTCACTGGGGTCCAGGACCCACACACAGTGACTCTCACTGGGGTAACGGTCCCACACGCACTGTCTCTCACTGGGGTACGGGTTCCGCACACACTGACTCTCACTGGGGTATGGGTTCCGCACACACTGACTCTCACTGGGGTACTGGTCCCACTCACACTGACTCTCACTCGGGTACGGGTCCCACACACACTGACTCTCACTGGGGTACGGGGTCCAACACATACTGACGCTCACTGGGGTACGGGTCCCACACAGACTGACTCTCACTGGGGTACAGGTCTCACACACACTGACTCTCACTGGGGTATGGGTCCCACACACTGACTCACACTGGGGTACAGGTCCCACACACACTGACTCTCACTGGGGTATGGGTCCCACACAGACTGACTCTCACTGGGGTACGGGTCCCACACACATTGACTCTCACTGGGGTACGGGTTCCACACACACTGATTCTCACTGGGGTACGCGTCCCACACACACTGACTCTCACTGGGGTACGGGTTCCACACACACTGACTCTCACTGGGGTACGGGTCCCACACACACTGACTCTCACTGGGGTACAGGTCCCACACACACTGACTCTCACTGGGGTACGGGTCCCACAAACACTGACTCTCACTGGGGTACGGGTTCCACACACACTGACTCTCACTGGGGTACGGGTCCCACACACACTGACTCTCACTGGGGTACGGGTCCCACACACACTGACTCTCACTGCGGTACGGGTCCCACACACACTGACTCTCACTGGGGTACAGGTCACACACACACTGACTCTCACTGGGGTACGGGTCCCACACACTGACTCTCACTGCGGTACGGGTCCCACACACTGACTCTCACTGGGGTACGGGTCCCACACGCACTGACTCTCACTGGGGTATTGGTCCCACTTACACTGACTCTCACTGGGGTACATGACCCACACACACTGACTCTCACTGGGGTACGGGTCCCACACACACTGACTCTCACTGGGGTACGGGTCCCACACACACTGACTCTCACTGGGGTACGGGTCCCACACACACTGACTCTCACTGGGGTACGGGTCCCACACACACTGACTCTCACTGGGATACGGGTCCCACACACACTGACTCTCACTGGGGTACGGGTCCCACACACTGACTCTCACTGGGGTACGGGTCCCACACGCACTGTCTCTCACTGGGGTACGGGTTCCACACAAACTGACTCTCACTGGGGTACTGGTCCCACTCACACTGACTCTCACTGGGGTACAGGACCCACACACAGTGACTCTCACTGGGGTAAGGGTCCCACATGCATTGTCTCTCACTGGGGTACGGGTCCCACACACACTGACTCTCACTGGGGTACTGGTCCCACCCACACTGACTCTCACTGGGGTACGGGTCCCACACACAGTGACCCTTACTGGGGTAACGGTCCCACACGCACTGTCTCTCACTGGGGTACGGGTTCCACACACACTGACTCTCACTGGGGTACTGGTCCCACTCACACTGACTCTCACTGGGGTACAGGTCCCACACACACTGACTCTCACTGGGGTACGGTTCCCACACACACTGACTCTCACTGGGGTATGGGTCCCACACACACTGACTCTCACTGGGGTCCGGGTCCCACACACACTGACTCTCACTGGGGTATGGGACACTTACACACTGACTCTCACGGGGGTACGGGTCCGACACACACTGACTCTGACTGGGGTACGGGTCCCACACACACTGACTCTCACTGGGGTACGGGTCCCACACACACTGACTCTCACTGGGGTACTGGTCCCACTCACACTGACTCTCACTGGGGTACAGGTCCCACACACACTGACTCTCACTGGGGTACGGGTCCCACACACACTGACTCTCACTGGGGTACGGGTCCCACACACACCGACTCTCACTGGGGTACGGGTTCCACACACACTGACTCTCACTGGGGTACGGGTCCCACAAACACTGACTCTCACTGGGGTACGGGTTCCACACACACTGACTCTCACTGGGGTACGGGTCCCACACACACTGACTTTCACTGGGGTACGGGTCCCACACACACTGACTCTCACTGCGGTACGGGTCCCACACACTGACTCTCACTGGGGTACGTGTCCCACACACACTGACTCTCACTGGGGTACGGGTCCCACACACACTGACTCTCACTGGGGTACGGGTCCCACGCACACTGACTCTCACTGGGGTACGGGTCACACACACTGACTCTCACTGGGGTACGCGTCCCACACGCACTGACTCTCACTGGGGTACTTGTCCCACATACACTGACTCTCACTGGGGTACAGGACCCACACACACTGACTCTCACTGGGGTATGATTCCGCACACACTGACTCTCACTGGGGTACGGGTCCCACACACACTGACTCTCACTGGGGTACGGGTCCCACACACACTGACTCTCACTGGGGTACGGGTCCCACACACACTGACTCTCACTGGGGTACGGGTCCCACACACACTGACTCTCACTGGGGTACGGGTCCCACACACACTGACTCTCACTGGGTTACGGGTCCCACGCACACTGACTCTCACTGGGGTACGGGTCCCACACACTGACTCTCACTGAGGTACGGGTCCCACACGCACTGTCTCTCACTGGTGTACCGGTTCCACACACACTGACTCTCACTGGGGTACTGGTCCCAGTCACATTGACTCTCACTGGGGTACAGGACCCACACACAGTGACTCTCACTGGGGTAACGGTCCCACACGCACTGTCTCTCACTGGGGTCCGGGTTCCGCACACACTGACTCTCACTGGGGTATGGGTTCCGCACACACTGACTCTCACTGGGGTACTGGTCCCACTCACACTGACTCTCACTGGGGTACGGGTCCCACACACAGTGACCCTTACTGGGGTAACGGTCCCACACGCACTGTCTCTCACTGGGGTACGGGTCCCACACACACTGACTCTCACTGCGGTACGGGTCCCACACACCGACTCTCACTGGGGTACGTGTCCCACACACACTGACTCTCACTGGGGTACGGGTCCCACACACACTGACTCTCACTTGGGTACGGGTCCCACACACACTGACTCTCACTGGGATATGGGTCCCACACACACTGACTCTCACTGGGGTACGGGTCCCACACACACTGACTCTCACTGGGGTACGGGACACTTACACACTGACTCTCACGGGGGTACGGGTCCGACACACACTGACTCTCACTGGGGTACGGGTCCGACACACACTGACTCTCACTGGGGTACGGGTCCCACACACACTGACTCTCACTGGGGTACTGGTCCCACTCACACTGACTCTCACTGGGGTACAGGTCCCACACACACTGACGCTCACTGGGGTACGGGTCCCACACACACTGACTCTCACTGGGGTATGGGTCCCACACACACTGACTCTCACTGGGGTACGGGTCCCACACACACTGACTCTCACTGGGGTACGGGACACTTACACACTGACTCTCACGGGGGTACGGGTCCGACACACACTGACTCTCACTGGGGTACGGGACACACACACACACTGACTCTCACTGGGGTACAGGTCCCACACACACTGACTCTCACTGGGGTGACTGGTCCCACACACACTGACTCTCACTGGGGTACGGGTCCCACACACACAGACTCTCACTGGCGTACGGGTCCCACACACACTGACTCTCACCGGGGTACGGGTCCCACACACACTGACTCTCACTGGGGTACGGGTCCCACGCACACTGACTCTCACTGGGGTACGGGTCCCACACACTGACTCTCACTGGGGTACGGGTCCCACACGCACTGTCTCTCACTGGGGTACGGGTTCCACACACACTGACTCTCACTGGGGTACTGGTCCCACTCACACTGACTCTCACTGGGGTCCAGGACCCACACACAGTGACTCTCACTGGGGTAACGGTCCCACACGCACTGTCTCTCACTGTGGTACGGGTTCCGCACACACTGACTCTCACTGGGGTATGGGTTCCGCACACACTGACTCTCACTGGGGTACTGGTCCCACTCACACTGACTCTCACTCGGGTAAGGGTCCCACACACAGTGACTCTTACTGGGGTAACGGTCCCACACGCACTGTCTCTCACTGGGGTACGGGTTCCACACACACTGACTCTCACTGGGGTACTGGTCCCACTCACACTGACTCGCACTGGGGTACAGGTCCCACACACACTGACTCTCACTGGGGTACGGGTCACAAACACTGACTCTCACTGGGGTACGGGTCCCACACGCACTGACTCTCACTGGGGTACAGGACCCACACACACTGACTCTCACTGGGGTATGGGTTCCGCACACACTGACTCTCACTGGGGTACGGGTCCCACACACACTGCCTCTCACTGGGGTACGGGTCCCACACACACTGACTCTCACTGGGGTACGGGTCCCACACACACTGACTCTCACTGGGGTACGGGTCCCACACACACTGACTCTCACTGGGGTACGGGTCCCACACACACTGACTCTCACTGGGTTACGGGTCCCACGCACACTGACTCTCACTGGGGTACGGGTCCCACACACTGACTCTCACTGAGGTACGGGTCCCACACGCACTGTCTCTCACTGGTGTACCGGTTCCACACACACTGACTCTCACTGGGGTACTGGTCCCAGTCACATTGACTCTCACTGGGGTACAGGACCCACACACAGTGACTCTCACTGGGGTAACGGTCCCACACGCACTGTCTCTCACTGGGGTCCGGGTTCCGCACACACTGACTCTCACTGGGGTATGGGTTCCGCACACACTGACTCTCACTGGGGTACTGGTCCCACTCACACTGACTCTCACTGGGGTACGGGTCCCACACACAGTGACCCTTACTGGGGTAACGGTCCCACACGCACTGTCTCTCACTGGGGTACGGGTCCCACACACACTGACTCTCACTGCGGTACGGGTCCCACACACCGACTCTCACTGGGGTACGTGTCCCACACACACTGACTCTCACTGGGGTACGGGTTCCACACACACTGACTCTCACTGGGGTACGGGTCCCACACACACTGACTCTCACTTGGGTACGGGTCCCACACACACTGACTCTCACTGGGATATGGGTCCCACACACACTGACTCTCACTGGGGTACGGGTCCCACACACACTGACTCTCACTGGGGTACGGGACACTTACACACTGACTCTCACGGGGGTACGGGTCCGACACACACTGACTCTCACTGGGGTACGGGTCCGACACACACTGACTCTCACTGGGGTACGGGTCCCACACACACTGACTCTCACTGGGGTACTGGTCCCACTCACACTGACTCTCACTGGGGTACAGGTCCCACACACACTGACGCTCACTGGGGTACGGGTCCCACACACACTGACTCTCACTGGGGTATGGGTCCCACACACACTGACTCTCACTGGGGTACGGGTCCCACACACACTGACTCTCACTGGGGTACGGGACACTTACACACTGACTCTCACGGGGGTACGGGTCCGACACACACTGACTCTCACTGGGGTACGGGACACACACACACACTGACTCTCACTGGGGTACAGGTCCCACACACACTGACTCTCACTGGGGTGACTGGTCCCACACACACTGACTCTCACTGGGGTACGGGTCCCACACACACAGACTCTCACTGGCGTACGGGTCCCACACACACTGACTCTCACCGGGGTACGGGTCCCACACACACTGACTCTCACTGGGGTACGGGTCCCACGCACACTGACTCTCACTGGGGTACGGGTCCCACACACTGACTCTCACTGGGGTACGGGTCCCACACGCACTGTCTCTCACTGGGGTACGGGTTCCACACACACTGACTCTCACTGGGGTACTGGTCCCACTCACACTGACTCTCACTGGGGTCCAGGACCCACACACAGTGACTCTCACTGGGGTAACGGTCCCACACGCACTGTCTCTCACTGGGGTACGGGTTCCGCACACACTGACTCTCACTGGGGTATGGGTTCCGCACACACTGACTCTCACTGGGGTACTGGTCCCACTCACACTGACTCTCACTCGGGTACGGGTCCCACACACACTGACTCTCACTGGGGTACGGGGTCCAACACATACTGACGCTCACTGGGGTACGGGTCCCACACAGACTGACTCTCACTGGGGTACAGGTCTCACACACACTGACTCTCACTGGGGTATGGGTCCCACACACTGACTCACACTGGGGTACAGGTCCCACACACACTGACTCTCACTGGGGTATGGGTCCCACACAGACTGACTCTCACTGGGGTACGGGTCCCACACACATTGACTCTCACTGGGGTACGGGTTCCACACACACTGACTCTCACTGGGGTACGCGTCCCACACACACTGACTCTCACTGGGGTACGGGTTCCACACACACTGACTCTCACTGGGGTACGGGTCCCACACACACTGACTCTCACTGGGGTACAGGTCCCACACACACTGACTCTCACTGGGGTACGGGTCCCACAAACACTGACTCTCACTGGGGTACGGGTTCCACACACACTGACTCTCACTGGGGTACGGGTCCCACACACACTGACTCTCACTGGGGTACGGGTCCCACACACACTGACTCTCACTGCGGTACGGGTCCCACACACACTGACTCTCACTGGGGTACAGGTCACACACACACTGACTCTCACTGGGGTACGGGTCCCACACACTGACTCTCACTGCGGTACGGGTCCCACACACTGACTCTCACTGGGGTACGGGTCCCACACGCACTGACTCTCACTGGGGTATTGGTCCCACTTACACTGACTCTCACTGGGGTACATGACCCACACACACTGACTCTCACTGGGGTACGGGTCCCACACACACTGACTCTCACTGGGGTACGGGTCCCACACACACTGACTCTCACTGGGGTACGGGTCCCACACACTGACTCTCACTGCGGTACGGGTCCCACACACTGACTCTCACTGGGGTACGGGTCCCACACGCACTGACTCTCACTGGGGTATTGGTCCCACTTACACTGACTCTCACTGGGGTACATGACCCACACACACTGACTCTCACTGGGGTACGGGTCCCACACACACTGACTCTCACTGGGGTACGGGTCCCACACACACTGACTCTCACTGGGGTACGGGTCCCACACACACTGACTCTCACTGGGGTACGGGTCCCACACACACTGACTCTCACTGGGATACGGGTCCCACACACACTGACTCTCACTGGGGTACGGGTCCCACACACTGACTCTCACTGGGGTACGGGTCCCACACGCACTGTCTCTCACTGGGGTACGGGTTCCACACAAACTGACTCTCACTGGGGTACTGGTCCCACTCACACTGACTCTCACTGGGGTACAGGACCCACACACAGTGACTCTCACTGGGGTAAGGGTCCCACATGCATTGTCTCTCACTGGGGTACGGGTCCCACACACACTGACTCTCACTGGGGTACTGGTCCCACCCACACTGACTCTCACTGGGGTACGGGTCCCACACACACTGACTCTCACTGGGGTACGGGTCCCACACACACCGACTCTCACTGGGGTACGGGTTCCACACACACTGACTCTCACTGGGGTACGGGTCCCACACACACTGACTCTCACTGGGGTATGGGACACTTACACACTGACTCTCACGGGGGTACGGGTCCGACACACACTGACTCTGACTGGGGTACGGGTCCCACACACACTGACTCTCACTGGGGTACGGGTCCCACACACACTGACTCTCACTGGGGTACTGGTCCCACTCACACTGACTCTCACTGGGGTACAGGTCCCACACACACTGACTCTCACTGGGGTACGGGTCCCACACACACTGACTCTCACTGGGGTACGGGTCCCACACACACCGACTCTCACTGGGGTACGGGTTCCACACACACTGACTCTCACTGGGGTACGGGTCCCACAAACACTGACTCTCACTGGGGTACGGGTTCCACACACACTGACTCTCACTGGGGTACGGGTCCCACACACACTGACTTTCACTGGGGTACGGGTCCCACACACACTGACTCTCACTGCGGTACGGGTCCCACACACTGACTCTCACTGGGGTACGTGTCCCACACACACTGACTCTCACTGGGGTACGGGTCCCACACACACTGACTCTCACTGGGGTACGGGTCCCACGCACACTGACTCTCACTGGGGTACGGGTCACACACACTGACTCTCACTGGGGTACGCGTCCCACACGCACTGACTCTCACTGGGGTACTTGTCCCACATACACTGACTCTCACTGGGGTACAGGACCCACACACACTGACTCTCACTGGGGTATGATTCCGCACACACTGACTCTCACTGGGGTACGGGTCCCACACACACTGACTCTCACTGGGGTACGGGTCCCACACACACTGACTCTCACTGGGGTACGGGTCCCACACACACTGACTCTCACTGGGGTACGGGTCCCACACACACTGACTCTCACTGGGGTACGGGTCCCACACACACTGACTCTCACTGGGTTACGGGTCCCACGCACACTGACTCTCACTGGGGTACGGGTCCCACACACTGACTCTCACTGAGGTACGGGTCCCACACGCACTGTCTCTCACTGGTGTACCGGTTCCACACACACTGACTCTCACTGGGGTACTGGTCCCAGTCACATTGACTCTCACTGGGGTACAGGACCCACACACAGTGACTCTCACTGGGGTAACGGTCCCACACGCACTGTCTCTCACTGGGGTCCGGGTTCCGCACACACTGACTCTCACTGGGGTATGGGTTCCGCACACACTGACTCTCACTGGGGTACTGGTCCCACTCACACTGACTCTCACTGGGGTACGGGTCCCACACACAGTGACCCTTACTGGGGTAACGGTCCCACACGCACTGTCTCTCACTGGGGTACGGGTCCCACACACACTGACTCTCACTGCGGTACGGGTCCCACACACCGACTCTCACTGGGGTACGTGTCCCACACACACTGACTCTCACTGGGGTACGGGTCCCACACACACTGACTCTCACTTGGGTACGGGTCCCACACACACTGACTCTCACTGGGATATGGGTCCCACACACACTGACTCTCACTGGGGTACGGGTCCCACACACACTGACTCTCACTGGGGTACGGGACACTTACACACTGACTCTCACGGGGGTACGGGTCCGACACACACTGACTCTCACTGGGGTACGGGTCCGACACACACTGACTCTCACTGGGGTACGGGTCCCACACACACTGACTCTCACTGGGGTACTGGTCCCACTCACACTGACTCTCACTGGGGTACAGGTCCCACACACACTGACGCTCACTGGGGTACGGGTCCCACACACACTGACTCTCACTGGGGTATGGGTCCCACACACACTGACTCTCACTGGGGTACGGGTCCCACACACACTGACTCTCACTGGGGTACGGGACACTTACACACTGACTCTCACGGGGGTACGGGTCCGACACACACTGACTCTCACTGGGGTACGGGACACACACACACACTGACTCTCACTGGGGTACAGGTCCCACACACACTGACTCTCACTGGGGTGACTGGTCCCACACACACTGACTCTCACTGGGGTACGGGTCCCACACACACAGACTCTCACTGGCGTACGGGTCCCACACACACTGACTCTCACCGGGGTACGGGTCCCACACACACTGACTCTCACTGGGGTACGGGTCCCACGCACACTGACTCTCACTGGGGTACGGGTCCCACACACTGACTCTCACTGGGGTACGGGTCCCACACGCACTGTCTCTCACTGGGGTACGGGTTCCACACACACTGACTCTCACTGGGGTACTGGTCCCACTCACACTGACTCTCACTGGGGTCCAGGACCCACACACAGTGACTCTCACTGGGGTAACGGTCCCACACGCACTGTCTCTCACTGTGGTACGGGTTCCGCACACACTGACTCTCACTGGGGTATGGGTTCCGCACACACTGACTCTCACTGGGGTACTGGTCCCACTCACACTGACTCTCACTCGGGTAAGGGTCCCACACACAGTGACTCTTACTGGGGTAACGGTCCCACACGCACTGTCTCTCACTGGGGTACGGGTTCCACACACACTGACTCTCACTGGGGTACTGGTCCCACTCACACTGACTCGCACTGGGGTACAGGTCCCACACACACTGACTCTCACTGGGGTACGGGTCACAAACACTGACTCTCACTGGGGTACGGGTCCCACACGCACTGACTCTCACTGGGGTACAGGACCCACACACACTGACTCTCACTGGGGTATGGGTTCCGCACACACTGACTCTCACTGGGGTACGGGTCCCACACACACTGCCTCTCACTGGGATACGGGTCCCACACACACTGACTCTCACTGGGGTACGGGTCCCACACACACTGACTCTCACTGGGGTACGGGTCCCACACACACTGACTCTCACTGGGGTACGGGTCCCACACACACTGACTCTCACTGGGTTACGGGTCCCACGCACACTGACTCTCACTGGGGTACGGGTCCCACACACTGACTCTCACTGAGGTACGGGTCCCACACGTACTGTCTCTCACTGGTGTACGGGTTCCACACACACTGACTCTCACTGGGGTACTGGCCCCAGTCACATTGACTCTCACTGGGGTACAGGACCCACACACAGTGACTCTCACTGGGGTACAGGTCCCACACACACTGATTCTCACTGGGGTGACGGGTCCCACACACACTGACTCTCACTGGGGTATGGGTTCCGCACACACTGACTCTAACTGGGGTACTGGTCCCACTCACACTGACTCTCACTGGGGTACGGGTCCCACACACAGTGACCCTTACTGGGGTAACGGTCCCACACGCACTGTCTCTCACTGGGATACGGGTCCCACACACACTGACTCTCACTGGGGTACTGGTCCCACTCACACTGACTCTCACTGGGGTACGGGTCCCACACACACTGACTCTCACTGGGGTACGGGTCCCACACACACTGACTCTCACTGGGGTACGGGTCCCACACACACTGACTCTCACTGGGTTACGGGTCCCACGCACACTGACTCTCACTGGGGTACGGGTCCCACACACTGACTCTCACTGAGGTACGGGTCCCACACGCACTGTCTCTCACTGGTGTACCGGTTCCACACACACTGACTCTCACTGGGGTACTGGTCCCAGTCACATTGACTCTCACTGGGGTACAGGACCCACACACAGTGACTCTCACTGGGGTAACGGTCCCACACGCACTGTCTCTCACTGGGGTCCGGGTTCCGCACACACTGACTCTCACTGGGGTATGGGTTCCGCACACACTGACTCTCACTGGGGTACTGGTCCCACTCACACTGACTCTCACTGGGGTACGGGTCCCACACACAGTGACCCTTACTGGGGTAACGGTCCCACACGCACTGTCTCTCACTGGGGTACGGGTCCCACACACACTGACTCTCACTGCGGTACGGGTCCCACACACCGACTCTCACTGGGGTACGTGTCCCACACACACTGACTCTCACTGGGGTACGGGTCCCACACACACTGACTCTCACTTGGGTACGGGTCCCACACACACTGACTCTCACTGGGATATGGGTCCCACACACACTGACTCTCACTGGGGTACGGGTCCCACACACACTGACTCTCACTGGGGTACGGGACACTTACACACTGACTCTCACGGGGGTACGGGTCCGACACACACTGACTCTCACTGGGGTACGGGTCCGACACACACTGACTCTCACTGGGGTACGGGTCCCACACACACTGACTCTCACTGGGGTACTGGTCCCACTCACACTGACTCTCACTGGGGTACAGGTCCCACACACACTGACGCTCACTGGGGTACGGGTCCCACACACACTGACTCTCACTGGGGTATGGGTCCCACACACACTGACTCTCACTGGGGTACGGGTCCCACACACACTGACTCTCACTGGGGTACGGGACACTTACACACTGACTCTCACGGGGGTACGGGTCCGACACACACTGACTCTCACTGGGGTACGGGACACACACACACACTGACTCTCACTGGGGTACAGGTCCCACACACACTGACTCTCACTGGGGTGACTGGTCCCACACACACTGACTCTCACTGGGGTACGGGTCCCACACACACAGACTCTCACTGGCGTACGGGTCCCACACACACTGACTCTCACCGGGGTACGGGTCCCACACACACTGACTCTCACTGGGGTACGGGTCCCACGCACACTGACTCTCACTGGGGTACGGGTCCCACACACTGACTCTCACTGGGGTACGGGTCCCACACGCACTGTCTCTCACTGGGGTACGGGTTCCACACACACTGACTCTCACTGGGGTACTGGTCCCACTCACACTGACTCTCACTGGGGTCCAGGACCCACACACAGTGACTCTCACTGGGGTAACGGTCCCACACGCACTGTCTCTCACTGTGGTACGGGTTCCGCACACACTGACTCTCACTGGGGTATGGGTTCCGCACACACTGACTCTCACTGGGGTACTGGTCCCACTCACACTGACTCTCACTCGGGTACGGGTCCCACACACAGTGACTCTTACTGGGGTAACGGTCCCACACGCACTGTCTCTCACTGGGGTACGGGTTCCACACACACTGACTCTCACTGGGGTACTGGTCCCACTCACACTGACTCTCACTGGGGTACAGGTCCCACACACACTGACTCTCACTGGGGTACGGGTCACAAACACTGACTCTCACTGGGGTACGGGTCCCACACGCACTGACTCTCACTGGGGTACAGGACCCACACACACTGACTCTCACTGGGGTATGGGTTCCGCACACACTGACTCTCACTGGGGTACGGGTCCCACACACACTGCCTCTCACTGGGGTACGGGTCCCACACACACTGACTCTCACTGGGGTACGGGTCCCACACACACTGAGTCTCACTGGGGTACGGGTCCCACACACACTGACTCTCACTGGGGTACGGGTCCCACACACACTGACTCTCACTGGGTTACGGGTCCCACGCACACTGACTCTCACTGGGGTACGGGTCCCACACACTGACTCTCACTGAGGTACGGGTCCCACACGCACTGTCTCTCACTGGTGTACGGGTTCCACACACACTGACTCTCACTGGGGTGCTGGCCCCAGTCACATTGACTCTCACTGGGGTACAGGACCCACACACAGTGACTCTCACTGGGGTACAGGTCCCACACACACTGATTCTCACTGGGGTGACGGGTCCCACACACACTGACTCTCACTGGGGTATGGGTTCCGCACACACTGACTCTAACTGGGGTACTGGTCCCACTCACACTGACTCTCACTGGGGTACGGGTCCCACACACAGTGACCCTTACTGGGGTAACGGTCCCACACGCACTGTCTCTCACTGGGATACGGGTCCCACACACACTGACTCTCACTGGGGTACTGGTCCCACTCACACTGACTCTCACTGGGGTACTGGTCCCACTCACACTGACTCTCACTGGGGTACAGGTCCCACACACACTGACTCTCACTGAGGTACGGGTCCCACACACACTGACTCTCATTGGGGTATGGGTCCCACACACACTGACTCTCACTGGGGTACGGGTCCCACACACACTAACTCTCACTGGGGTACGGGACACTTACACAATGACTCTCACGGGGGTACGGTCCGACACACACTGACTCTCACTGGGGTACGGGTCCGACACACACTGACTCTCACTGGGGTACGGGTCCCACACACACTGACTCTCACTGGGGTACTGGTCCCACTCACACTGACTCTCACTGGGGTACTGGTCCCACTCACACTGACTCTCACTGGGGTACAGGTCCCACACACACTGACGCTCACTGGGGTACGGGTCCCACACACACTGACTCTCACTGGGGTATGGGTCCCACACACACTGACTCTCACTGGGGTACGGGTCCCACACACACTGACTCTCACTGGGGTACGGGACACTTACACACTGACTCTCACGGGGGTACGGGTCCGACACACACTGACTCTCACTGGGGTACGGGACACACACACACTGACTCTGACTGGGGTACAGGTCCCACACACACTGACTCTCACTGGGGTGACGGGTCCCACACACACTGACTCTCACTGGGGTACGGGTCCCACACACACAGACTCTCACTGGCGTACGGGTCCCACACACTCTGACTCTCACTGGGGTATGGGTTCCACACACACTGACTCTCACTGGGGTACGGGCTCCACACACACTGACCCTCACTGGGGTATGGGTCCCACACACATTGACTCTCACTGGGGTAAGGGTCCCACACACACTGACTCTCACTGCGGCACGGGTCCCACACACTGACTCTCACTGGGGTACGTGTCCAACACACACTGACTCTCACTGGGGTACGGGTCCCACACACACTGACTCTCACTGGGGTACGGGTCCCACGCACACTGACTCTCACTGGGGAACGGGTCACACACACTGACTCTCACTGGGGTACGGGTCCCACACGCACTGACTCTCACTGGGGTACTGGTCCCACTTACACTGACTCTCACTGGGGTACAGGACCCACACACACTGACTCTAACTGGGGTACGGGTCCCACACACACTGACTCTCACTGGGATATGGGTCCCACACACACTGACTCTCACTGGGGTACGGGTCCCACACACACTGACTCTCACTGGGGTACGGGACACTTACACACTGACTCTCACGGGGGTACGGGTCCGACACACACTGACTCTCACTGGGGTACGGGTCCGACACACACTGACTCTCACTGGGGTACGGGTCCCACACACACTGACTCTCACTGGGGTACTGGTCCCACTCACACTGACTCTCACTGGGGTACAGGTCCCACACACACTGACGCTCACTGGGGTACGGGTCCCACACACACTGACTCTCACTGGGGTATGGGTCCCACACACACTGACTCTCACTGGGGTACGGGTCCCACACACACTGACTCTCACTGGGGTACGGGACACTTACACACTGACTCTCACGTGGGTACGGGTCCGACACACACTGACTCTCACTGGGGTACGGGACACACACACACACTGACTCTCACTGGGGTACAGGTCCCACACACACTGACTCTCACTGGGGTGACTGGTCCCACACACACTGACTCTCACTGGGGTACGGGTCCCACACACACAGACTCTCACTGGCGTACGGGTCCCACACACACTGACTCTCACCGGGGTACGGGTCCCACACACACTGACTCTCACTGGGGTACGGGTCCCACACGCACTGTCTCTCACTGGGGTACGGGTTCCACACACACTGACTCTCACTGGGGTACTGGTCCCACTCACACTGACTCTCACTGGGGTCCAGAACCCACACACAGTGACTCTCACTGGGGTAACGGTCCCACACGCACTGTCTCTCACTGTGGTACGGGTTCCGCACACACTGACTCTCACTGGGGTATGGGTTCCGCACACACTGACTCTCACTGGGGTACTGGTCCCACTCACACTGACTCTCACTCGGGTAAGGGTCCCACACACAGTGACTCTTACTGGGGTAACGGTCCCACACGCACTGTCTCTCACTGGGGTACGGGTTCCACACACACTGACTCTCACTGGGGTACTGGTCCCACTCACACTGACTCGCACTGGGGTACAGGTCCCACACACACTGACTCTCACTGGGGTACGGGTCACAAACACTGACTCTCACTGGGGTACGGGTCCCACACGCACTGACTCTCACTGGGGTACAGGACCCACACACACTGACTCTCACTGGGGTATGGGTTCCGCACACACTGACTCTCACTGGGGTACGGGTCCCACACACACTGCCTCTCACTGGGGTACGGGTCCCACACACACTGACTCTCACTGGGGTACGGGTCCCACACACACTGACTCTCACTGGGGTACGGGTCCCACACACACTGACTCTCACTGGGGTACGGGTCCCACACACACTGACTCTCACTGGGTTACGGGTCCCACGCACACTGACTCTCACTGGGGTACGGGTCCCACACACTGACTCTCACTGAGGTACGGGTCCCACACGCACTGTCTCTCACTGGTGTACGGGTTCCACACACACTGACTCTCACTGGGGTACTGGCCCCAGTCACATTGACTCTCACTGGGGTACAGGACCCACACACAGTGACTCTCACTGGGGTACAGGTCCCACACACACTGATTCTCACTGGGGTGACGGGTCCCACACACACTGACTCTCACTGGGGTATGGGTTCCGCACACACTGACTCTAACTGGGGTACTGGTCCCACTCACACTGACTCTCACTGGGGTACGGGTCCCACACACAGTGACCCTTACTGGGGTAACGGTCCCACACGCACTGTCTCTCACTGGGATACGGGTCCCACACACACTGACTCTCACTGGGGTACTGGTCCCACTCACACTGACTCTCACTGGGGTACGGGTCCCACACACACTGACTCTCACTGGGGTACGGGTCCCACACACACTGACTCTCACTGGGGTACGGGTCCCACACACACTGACTCTCACTGGGTTACGGGTCCCACGCACACTGACTCTCACTGGGGTACGGGTCCCACACACTGACTCTCACTGAGGTACGGGTCCTACACGCACTGTCTCTCACTGGTGTACCGGTTCCACACACACTGACTCTCACTGGGGTACTGGTCCCAGTCACATTGACTCTCACTGGGGTACAGGACCCACACACAGTGACTCTCACTGGGGTAACGGTCCCACACGCACTGTCTCTAACTGGGGTCCGGGTTCCGCACACACTGACTCTCACTGGGGTATGGGTTCCGCACACACTGACTCTCACTGGGGTACTGGTCCCACTCACACTGACTCTCACTGGGGTACGGGTCCCACACACAGTGACCCTTACTGGGGTAACGGTCCCACACGCACTGTCTCTCACTGGGGTACGGGTCCCACACACACTGACTCTCACTGCGGTACGGGTCCCACACACCGACTCTCACTGGGGTACGTGTCCCACACACACTGACTCTCACTGGGGTACGGGTCCCACACACACTGACTCTCACTTGGGTACGGGTCCCACACACACTGACTCTCACTGGGATATGGGTCCCACACACACTGACTCTCACTGGGGTACGGGTCCCACACACACTGACTCTCACTGGGGTACGGGACACTTACACACTGACTCTCACGGGGGTACGGGTCCGACACACACTGACTCTCACTGGGGTACGGGTCCGACACACACTGACTCTCACTGGGGTACGGGTCCCACACACACTGACTCTCACTGGGGTACTGGTCCCACTCACACTGACTCTCACTGGGGTACAGGTCCCACACACACTGACGCTCACTGGGGTACGGGTCCCACACACACTGACTCTCACTGGGGTATGGGTCCCACACACACTGACTCTCACTGGGGTACGGGTCCCACACACACTGACTCTCACTGGGGTACGGGACACTTACACACTGACTCTCACGGGGGTACGGGTCCGACACACACTGACTCTCACTGGGGTACGGGACACACACACACACTGACTCTCACTGGGGTACAGGTCCCACACACACTGACTCTCACTGGGGTGACTGGTCCCACACACACTGACTCTCACTGGGGTACGGGTCCCACACACACAGACTCTCACTGGCGTACGGGTCCCACACACACTGACTCTCACCGGGGTACGGGTCCCACACACACTGACTCTCACTGGGGTACGGGTCCCACGCACACTGACTCTCACTGGGGTACGGGTCCCACACACTGACTCTCACTGGGGTACGGGTCCCACACGCACTGTCTCTCACTGGGGTACGGGTTCCACACACACTGACTCTCACTGGGGTACTGGTCCCACTCACACTGACTCTCACTGGGGTCCAGGACCCACACACAGTGACTCTCACTGGGGTAACGGTCCCACACGCACTGTCTCTCACTGTGGTACGGGTTCCGCACACACTGACTCTCACTGGGGTATGGGTTCCGCACACACTGACTCTCACTGGGGTACTGGTCCCACTCACACTGACTCTCACTCGGGTACGGGTCCCACACACAGTGACTCTTACTGGGGTAACGGTCCCACACGCACTGTCTCTCACTGGGGTACGGGTTCCACACACACTGACTCTCACTGGGGTACTGGTCCCACTCACACTGACTCTCACTGGGGTACAGGTCCCACACACACTGACTCTCACTGGGGTACGGGTCACAAACACTGACTCTCACTGGGGTACGGGTCCCACACGCACTGACTCTCACTGGGGTACAGGACCCACACACACTGACTCTCACTGGGGTATGGGTTCCGCACACACTGACTCTCACTGGGGTACGGGTCCCACACACACTGCCTCTCACTGGGGTACGGGTCCCACACACACTGACTCTCACTGGGGTACGGGTCCCACACACACTGACTCTCACTGGGGTACGGGTCCCACACACACTGACTCTCACTGGGGTACGGGTCCCACACACACTGACTCTCACTGGGTTACGGGTCCCACGCACACTGACTCTCACTGGGGTACGGGTCCCACACACTGACTCTCACTGAGGTACGGGTCCCACACGCACTGTCTCTCACTGGTGTACGGGTTCCACACACACTGACTCTCACTGGGGTACTGGCCCCAGTCACATTGACTCTCACTGGGGTACAGGACCCACACACAGTGACTCTCACTGGGGTACAGGTCCCACACACACTGATTCTCACTGGGGTGACGGGTCCCACACACACTGACTCTCACTCAGGTATGGGTTCCGCACACACTGACTCTAACTGGGGTACTGGTCCCACTCACACTGACTCTCACTGGGGTACGGGTCCCACACACAGTGACCCTTACTGGGGTAACGGTCCCACACGCACTGTCTCTCACTGGGATACGGGTCCCACACACACTGACTCTCACTGGGGTACTGGTCCCACTCACACTGACTCTCACTGGGGTACTGGTCCCACTCACACTGACTCTCACTGGGGTACAGGTCCCACACACACTGACTCTCACTGAGGTACGGGTCCCACACACACTGACTCTCATTGGGGTATGGGTCCCACACACACTGACTCTCACTGGGGTACGGGTCCCACACACACTAACTCTCACTGGGGTACGGGACACTTACACAATGACTCTCACGGGGGTACGGTCCGACACACACTGACTCTCACTGGGGTACGGGTCCGACACACACTGACTCTCACTGGGGTACGGGTCCCACACACACTGACTCTCACTGGGGTACTGGTCCCACTCACACTGACTCTCACTGGGGTACTGGTCCCACTCACACTGACTCTCACTGGGGTACAGGTCCCACACACACTGACGCTCACTGGGGTACGGGTCCCACACACACTGACTCTCACTGGGGTATGGGTCCCACACACACTGACTCTCACTGGGGTACGGGTCCCACACACACTGACTCTCACTGGGGTACGGGACACTTACACACTGACTCTCACGGGGGTACGGGTCCGACACACACTGACTCTCACTGGGGTACGGGACACACACACACTGACTCTGACTGGGGTACAGGTCCCACACACACTGACTCTCACTGGGGTGACGGGTCCCACACACACTGACTCTCACTGGGGTACGGGTCCCACACACAGACTCTCACTGGCGTACGGGTCCCACACACTCTGACTCTCACTGGGGTATGGGTTCCACACACACTGACTCTCACTGGGGTACGGGCTCCACACACACTGACCCTCACTGGGGTATGGGTCCCACACACATTGACTCTCACTGGGGTAAGGGTCCCACACACACTGACTCTCACTGCGGTACGGGTCCCACACACTGACTCTCACTGGGGTACGTGTCCAACACACACTGACTCTCACTGGGGTACGGGTCCCACACACACTGACTCTCACTGGGGTACGGGTCCCACGCACACTGACTCTCACTGGGGTACGGGTCACACACACTGACTCTCACTGGGGTACGGGTCCCACACGCACTGACTCTCACTGGGGTACTGGTCCCACTTACACTGACTCTCACTGGGGTACAGGACCCACACACACTGACTCTAACTGGGGTACGGGTCCCACACACACTGACTCTCACTGGGGTACGGGTCCCACACACTCTGACTCTCACTGGGGTACGGGTCCCACACACACTGACTCTCACTGGGGTACGGGTCCCACACACACTGACTCTCACTGGGGTACGGGTCCCACACACACTGACTCTCACTGGGTTACGGGTCCCACGCACACTGACTCTCACTGGGGTACGGGTCCCACACACTGACTCTCACTGGGGCACAGGTCCCACACGCACTGTCTCTCACTGGTGTACGGGTTCCACACACACTGACTCTCACTGGGGTACTGGTCCCAGTCACATTGACTCTCACTGGGGTACAGGACCCACACACAGTGACTCTCACTGGGGTAACGGTCCCACACGCACTGTCTCTCACTGGGGTACGGGTTCCGCACACACTGACTCTCACTGGGGTATGGGTTCCGCACACACTGACTCTCACTGGGGTACTGGTCCCACTCACACTGACTCTCACTGGGGTACGGGTCCCACACACAGTGACCCTTACTGGGGTAACGGTCCCACACGCACTGTCTCTCACTGGGGTACGGGTTCCACACACACTGACTCTCACTGGGGTACTGGTCCCACTCACACAGATTCTCACTGAGGTACAGGTCCCACACACACTGACTCTCACTGGGGTACGGGTCCCACACACACTGACTCTCAATGGGGTATGGGTCCCACACACACTGACTCTCACTGGGGTACGGGTCCCACACACACTGACTCTCACTGGGGTACGGGACACTTACACACTGACTCTCACGGGGGTACGGGTCCGACACACACTGACTCTCACTGGGGTACGGGTCCGACACACACTGACTCTCACTGGGGTACGGGTCCCACACACACTGACTCTCACTGGGGTACTGGTCCCACTCACACTGACTCTCACTGGGGTACAGGTCCCACACACACTGACTCTCACTGGGGTACGGGTCCCACACACACTGACTCTCACTGGGGTATGGGTCCCACACACACTGACTCTCACTGGGGTACGGGTCCCACACACACTGACTCTCACTGGGGTACGGGACACTTACACACTGACTCTCACGGGGGTAAGGGTCCGACACACACTGACTCTCATTGGGGTACGGGACACACACACTGACTCTCACTGGGGTACAGGTCCCACACACACTGATTCTCACTGGGGTGACGGGTCCCACACACACTGACTCTCACTGGGGTACGGGTCCCACACACACAGACTCTCACTGGCGTACGGGTCCCACACACTCTGACTCTCACTGGGGTATGGGTTCCACACACACTGACTCTCACTGGGGTACGGGCTCCACACACACTGACTCTCACTGGGGTATGGGTCGCACACACACTGACTCTCACTGGGGTACGGGTCCCACACACACTGACTCTCACTGGGATACGGGTCCCACAAACACTGACTCTCACTGGGGTACGGGTTCAACACACACTGACTCTCACTGGGGTACGGGTTCCACACACACTGACTCTCACTGGGGTACTGATCCCATTCACACTGACTCTCACTGGGGTACAGGACCCACACACAGTGACTCTCACTGGGGTAACGGTCCCACACGCACTGTCTCTCACTGGGGTACGGGTTCCACACACACTGACTCTCACTGGGGTACTGGTCCCACTCACACTGACTCTCACTGGGGTACAGGTCGCACACACACTGACTCTGACTGGGGTACGGGTCCCACACACACTGACTCTCACTGGGGTACGGGTCCCACACACACTGACTCTCACTGGGGTACAGGTCCCACACACACTGACTCTCACTGGGGTACGGGTCCCACACGCACTGTCTCTCACTGGTGTACGGGTTCAACACACACTGACTCTCACTGAGGTACTGGTCCCAGTCACATTGACTCTCACTGGGGTACAGGACCCACACACAGTGACTCTCACTGGGGTAACGGTCCCACACGCACTGTCTCTCACTGGGGTACGGGTTCCGCACACACTGACTCTCACTGGGGTATGGGTTCCGCACACACTGACTCTCACTGGGGTACGGGTTCCACACACACTGACTCTCACTGGGGTACGGGGTCCAACACATACTGACGCTCACTGGGGTACGGGTCCCACACAGACTGACTCTCACTGGGGTACAGGTCTCACACACACTGACTCTCACTGGGGTATGGGTCCCACACACTGACTCACACTGGGGTACAGGTCCCACACACACTGACTCTCACTGGGGTATGGGTCCCACACAGACTGACTCTCACTGGGGTACGGGTCCCACACACATTGACTCTCACTGGGGTACGGGTTCCACACACACTGACTCTCACTGGGGTACGCGTCCCACACACACTGACTCTCACTGGGGTACGGGTCCCACACACACTGACTCTCACTGGGGTACAGGTCCCACACACACTGACTCTCACTGGGGTACGGGTCCCACAAACACTGACTCTCACTGGGGTACGGGTTCCACACACACTGACTCTCACTGGGGTACGGGTCCCACACACACTGACTCTCACTGGGGTACGGGTCCCACACACACTGACTCTCACTGCGGTACGGGTCCCACACACACTGACTCTCACTGGGGTACAGGTCATACACACACTGACTCTCACTGGGGTACGGGTCCCACACACTGACTCTCACTGCGGTACGGGTCCCACACACTGACTCTCACTGGGGTACGGGTCCCACACGCACTGACTCTCACTGGGGTATTGGTCCCACTTACACTGACTCTCACTGGGGTACATGACCCACACACACTGACTCTCACTGGGGTACGGGTCCCACACACACTGACTCTCACTGGGGTACGGGTCCCACACACACTGACTCTCACTGGGGTACGGGTCCCACACACACTTACTCTCACTGGGGTACGGGTCCCACACACACTGACTCTCACTGGGATACGGGTCCCACACACACTGACTCTCACTGGGGTACGGGTCCCACACACTGACTCTCACTGGGGTACGGGTCCCACACGCACTGTCTCTCACTGGGGTACGGGTTCCACACAAACTGACTCTCACTGGGGTACTGGTCCCACTCACACTGACTCTCACTGGGGTACAGGACCCACACACAGTGACTCTCACTGGGGTAAGGGTCCCACATGCATTGTCTCTCACTGGGGTACGGGTCCCACACACACTGACTCTCACTGGGGTACTGGTCCCACCCACACTGACTCTCACTGGGGTACGGGTCCCACACACAGTGACCCTTACTGGGGTAACGGTCCCACACGCACTGTCTCTCACTGGGGTACGGGTTCCACACACACTGACTCTCACTGGGGTACTGGTCCCACTCACACTGACTCTCACTGGGGTACAGGTCCCACACACACTGACTCTCACTGGGGTACGGTTCCCACACACACTGACTCTCACTGGGGTATGGGTCCCACACACACTGACTCTCACTGGGGTACGGGTCCCACACACACTGACTCTCACTGGGGTATGGGACACTTACACACTGACTCTCACGGGGGTACGGGTCCGACACACACTGACTCTGACTGGGGTACGGGTCCCACACACACTGACTCTCACTGGGGTACGGGTCCCACACACACTGACTCTCACTGGGGTACTGGTCCCACTCACACTGACTCTCACTGGGGTACAGGTCCCACACACACTGACTCTCACTGGGGTACGGGTCCCACACACACTGACTCTCACTGGGGTACGGGTCCCACACACACCGACTCTCACTGGGGTACGGGTTCCACACACACTAACTCTCACTGGGGTACGGGTCCCACAAACACTGACTCTCACTGGGGTACGGGTTCCACACACACTGACTCTCACTGGGGTACGGGTCCCACACACACTGACTCTCACTGGGGTACGGGTCCCACACACACTGACTCTCACTGCGGTACGGGTCCCACACACTGACTCTCACTGGGGTACGTGTCCCACACACACTGACTCTCACTGGGGTACGGGTCCCACACACACTGACTCTCACTGGGGTACGGGTCCCACGCACACTGACTCTCACTGGGGTACGGGTCACACACACTGACTCTCACTGGGGTACGCGTCCCACACGCACTGACTCTCACTGGGGTACTTGTCCCACATACACTGACTCTCACTGGGGTACAGGACCCACACACACTGACTCTCACTGGGGTATGGTTCCGCACACACTGACTCTCACTGGGGTACGGGTCCCACACACACTGACTCTCACTGGGGTACGGGTCCCACACACACTGACTCTCACTGGGGTACGGGTCCCACACACACTGACTCTCACTGGGGTACGGGTCCCACACACACTGACTCTCACTGGGGTACGGGTCCCACACACACTGACGCTCACTGGGTTACGGGTCCCACGCACACTGACTCTCACTGGGGTACGGGTCCCACACACTGACTCTCACTGAGGTACGGGTCCCACACGCACTGTCTCTCACTGGTGTACCGGTTCCACACACACTGACTCTCACTGGGGTACTGGTCCCAGTCACATTGACTCTCACTGGGGTACAGGACCCACACACAGTGACCCTTACTGGGGTAACGGTCCCACACGCACTGTCTCTCACTGGGGTACGGGTCCCACACACACTGACTCTCACTGCGGTACGGGTCCCACACACCGACTCTCACTGGGGTACGTGTCCCACACACACTGACTCTCACTGGGGTACGGGTCCCACACACACTGACTCTCACTTGGGTACGGGTCCCACACACACTGACTCTCACTGGGATATGGGTCCCACACACACTGACTCTCACTGGGGTACGGGTCCCACACACACTGACTCTCACTGGGGTACGGGACACTTACACACTGACTCTCACGGGGGTACGGGTCCGACACACACTGACTCTCACTGGGGTACGGGTCCGACACACACTGACTCTCACTGGGGTACGGGTCCCACACACACTGACTCTCACTGGGGTACTGGTCCCACTCACACTGACTCTCACTGGGGTACAGGTCCCACACACACTGACGCTCACTGGGGTACGGGTCCCACACACACTGACTCTCACTGGGGTATGGGTCCCACACACACTGACTCTCACTGGGGTACGGGTCCCACACACACTGACTCTCACTGGGGTACGGGACACTTACACACTGACTCTCACGGGGGTACGGGTCCGACACACACTGACTCTCACTGGGGTACGGGACACACACACACACTGACTCTCACTGGGGTACAGGTCCCACACACACTGACTCTCACTGGGGTGACTGGTCCCACACACACTGACTCTCACTGGGGTACGGGTCCCACACACACAGACTCTCACTGGCGTACGGGTCCCACACACACTGACTCTCACCGGGGTACGGGTCCCACACACACTGACTCTCACTGGGGTACGGGTCCCACGCACACTGACTCTCACTGGGGTACGGGTCCCACACACTGACTCTCACTGGGGTACGGGTCCCACACGCACTGTCTCTCACTGGGGTACGGGTTCCACACACACTGACTCTCACTGGGGTACTGGTCCCACTCACACTGACTCTCACTGGGGTCCAGGACCCACACACAGTGACTCTCACTGGGGTAACGGTCCCACACGCACTGTCTCTCACTGGGGTACGGGTTCCGCACACACTGACTCTCACTGGGGTATGGGTTCCGCACGCACTGACTCTCACTGGGGTACTGGTCCCACTCACACTGACTCTCACTCGGGTACGGGTCCCACACACAGTGACTCTTACTGGGGTAACGGTCCCACACGCACTGTCGCTCACTGGGGTACGGTTCCCACACACACTGACTCTCACTTGGGTATGGGTCCCACACACACTGACTCTCACTGGGGTACGGGTCCCACACACACTGACTCTCACTGGGGTATGGGACACTTACACACTGACTCTCACTGGGGTACGGGTCCGACACACACTGACTCTGACTGGGGTACGGGTCCCACACACACTGACTCTCACTGGGGTACGGGTCCCACACACACTGACTCTCACTGGGGTACTGGTCCCACTCACACTGACTCTCACTGGGGTACAGGTCCCACACACACTGACTCTCACTGGGGTACGGGTCCCACACACACTGACTCTCACTGGGGTACGGGTCCCACACACACCGACTCTCACTGGGGTACGGGTTCCACACACACTGACTCTCACTGGGGTACGGGTCCCACAAACACTGACTCTCACTGGGGTACGGGTTCCACACACACTGACTCTCACTGGGGTACGGGTCCCACACACACTGACTCTCACTGGGGTACGGGTCCCACACACACTGACTCTCACTGCGGTACGGGTCCCACACACTGACTCTCACTGGGGTACGTGTCCCACACACACTGACTCTCACTGGGGTACGGGTCCCACACACACTGACTCTCACTGGGGTACGGGTCCCACGCACACTGACTCTCACTGGGGTACGGGTCACACACACTGACTCTCACTGGGGTACGCGTCCCACACGCACTGACTCTCACTGGGGTACTTGTCCCACATACACTGACTCTCACTGGGGTACAGGACCCACACACACTGACTCTCACTGGGGTATGGTTCCGCACACACTGACTCTCACTGGGGTACGGGTCCCACACACACTGACTCTCACTGGGGTACGGGTCCCACACACACTGACTCTCACTGGGGTACGGGTCCCACACACACTGACTCTCACTGGGGTACGGGTCCCACACACACTGACTCTCACTGGGGTACGGGTCCCACACACACTGACTCTCACTGGGTTACGGGTCCCACGCACACTGACTCTCACTGGGGTACGGGTCCCACACACTGACTCTCACTGAGGTACGGGTCCCACACGCACTGTCTCTCACTGGTGTACCGGTTCCACACACACTGACTCTCACTGGGGTACTGGTCCCAGTCACATTGACTCTCACTGGGGTACAGGACCCACACACAGTGACTCTCACTGGGGTAACGGTCCCACACGCACTGTCTCTCACTGGGGTCCGGGTTCCGCACACACTGACTCTCACTGGGGTATGGGTTCCGCACACACTGACTCTCACTGGGGTACTGGTCCCACTCACACTGACTCTCACTGGGGTACGGGTCCCACACACAGTGACCCTTACTGGGGTAACGGTCCCACACGCACTGTCTCTCACTGGGGTACGGGTCCCACACACACTGACTCTCACTGCGGTACGGGTCCCACACACCGACTCTCACTGGGGTACGTGTCCCACACACACTGACTCTCACTGGGGTACGGGTTCCACACACACTGACTCTCACTGGGGTACGGGTCCCACACACACTGACTCTCACTTGGGTACGGGTCCCACACACACTGACTCTCACTGGGATATGGGTCCCACACACACTGACTCTCACTGGGGTACGGGTCCCACACACACTGACTCTCACTGGGGTACGGGACACTGACACACTGACTCTCACGGGGGTACGGGTCCGACACACACTGACTCTCACTGGGGTACGGGTCCGACACACACTGACTCTCACTGGGGTACGGGTCCCACACACACTGACTCTCACTGGGGTACTGGTCCCACTCACACTGACTCTCACTGGGGTACAGGTCCCACACACACTGACGCTCACTGGGGTACGGGTCCCACACACACTGACTCTCACTGGGGTATGGGTCCCACACACACTGACTCTCACTGGGGTACGGGTCCCACACACACTGACTCTCACTGGGGTACGGGACACTTACACACTGACTCTCACGGGGGTACGGGTCCGACACACACTGACTCTCACTGGGGTACGGGACACACACACACACTGACTCTCACTGGGGTACAGGTCCCACACACACTGACTCTCACTGGGGTGACTGATCCCACACACACTGACTCTCACTGGGGTACGGGTCCCACACACACAGACTCTCACTGGCGTACGGGTCCCACACACACTGACTCTCACCGGGGTACGGGTCCCACACACACTGACTCTCACTGGGGTACGGGTCCCACGCACACTGACTCTCACTGGGGTACGGGTCCCACACACTGACTCTCACTGGGGTACGGGTCCCACACGCACTGTCTCTCACTGGGATACGGGTTCCACACACACTGACTCTCACTGGGGTACTGGTCCCACTCACACTGACTCTCACTGGGGTCCAGGACCCACACACAGTGACTCTCACTGGGGTAACGGTCCCACACGCACTGTCTCTCACTGGGGTACGGGTTCCGCACACACTGACTCTCACTGGGGTATGGGTTCCGCACACACTGACTCTCACTGGGGTACTGGTCCCACTCACACTGACTCTCACTCGGGTACGGGTCCCACACACAGTGACTCTTACTGGGGTAACGGTCCCACACGCACTGTCTCTCACTGGGGTACGGGTTCCACACACACTGACTCTCACTGGGGTACTGGTCCCACTCACACTGACTCTCACTGGGGTACAGGTCCCACACACACTGACTCTCACTGGGGTACGGGTCCCTCACGCACTGACTCTCACTGGGGTATGGGTCCCACACACACTGACTGTCACTGGGGTATGGGTCCCACACACACTGATTCTCACTGGGGTACGGGACACTTACACACTGACTCTCACGGGGATACGGGTCCGACACACACTGACTCTCACTGGGGTACGGGACACTCACACACTGACTCTCACTGGGGTACGGGTCCCACACACACTGACTCTCACTGGGGTACGGGTCCCACACACACTGACTCTCACTGGGGTACGGGTCCCACACACACTGACTCTCACTGGGGTATGGGTCCCACACACACTGACTCTCACTGGGGTACAGGACCCACACACACAGACTCGCACTGGGGTACGGGTCCCACACACACTGACTCTCACTGAGGTACGGGTCCCACACACACTGACTCTCACTGGGGTACAGGTCCCACTCACACTGACTCTCACTGGGGTACAGGACCCACACACACTGACTCTCACTGGGGTACGAGTCCCACACACACTGACTCTCACTGGGGTACGGGTCACACACACTGACTCTCACTGGGGTACGCGTCCCACACGCACTGACTCTCACTGGGGTACTTGTCCCACATACACTGACTCTCACTGGGGTACAGGACCCACACACACTGACTCTCACTGGGGTATGGTTCCGCACACACTGACTCTCACTGGGGTACGGGTCCCACACACACTGACTCTCACTGGGGTACGGGTCCCACACACACTGACTCTCACTGGGGTACGGGTCCCACACACACTGACTCTCACTGGGGTACGGGTCCCACACACACTGACTCTCACTGGGGTACGGGTCCCACACACACTGACGCTCACTGGGTTACGGGTCCCACGCACACTGACTCTCACTGGGGTACGGGTCCCACACACTGACTCTCACTGAGGTACGGGTCCCACACGCACTGTCTCTCACTGGTGTACCGGTTCCACACACACTGACTCTCACTGGGGTACTGGTCCCAGTCACATTGACTCTCACTGGGGTACAGGACCCACACACAGTGACTCTCACTGGGGTAACGGTCCCACACGCACTGTCTCTCACTGGGGTCCGGGTTCCGCACACACTGACTCTCACTGGGGTATGGGTTCCGCACACACTGACTCTCACTGGGGTACTGGTCCCACTCACACTGACTCTCACTGGGGTACGGGTCCCACACACAGTGACCCTTACTGGGGTAACGGTCCCACACGCACTGTCTCTCACTGGGGTACGGGTCCCACACACACTGACTCTCACTGCGGTACGGGTCCCACACACCGACTCTCACTGGGGTACGTGTCCCACACACACTGACTCTCACTGGGGTACGGGTCCCACACACACTGACTCTCACTTGGGTACGGGTCCCACACACACTGACTCTCACTGGGATATGGGTCCCACACACACTGACTCTCACTGGGGTACGGGTCCCACACACACTGACTCTCACTGGGGTACGGGACACTTACACACTGACTCTCACGGGGGTACGGGTCCGACACACACTGACTCTCACTGGGGTACGGGTCCGACACACACTGACTCTCACTGGGGTACGGGTCCCACACACACTGACTCTCACTGGGGTACTGGTCCCACTCACACTGACTCTCACTGGGGTACAGGTCCCACACACACTGACGCTCACTGGGGTACGGGTCCCACACACACTGACTCTCACTGGGGTATGGGTCCCACACACACTGACTCTCACTGGGGTACGGGTCCCACACACACTGACTCTCACTGGGGTACGGGACACTTACACACTGACTCTCACGGGGGTACGGGTCCGACACACACTGACTCTCACTGGGGTACGGGACACACACACACACTGACTCTCACTGGGGTACAGGTCCCACACACACTGACTCTCACTGGGGTGACTGGTCCCACACACACTGACTCTCACTGGGGTACGGGTCCCACACACACAGACTCTCACTGGCGTACGGGTCCCACACACACTGACTCTCACCGGGGTACGGGTCCCACACACACTGACTCTCACTGGGGTACGGGTCCCACGCACACTGACTCTCACTGGGGTACGGGTCCCACACACTGACTCTCACTGGGGTACGGGTCCCACACGCACTGTCTCTCACTGGGGTACGGGTTCCACACACACTGACTCTCACTGGGGTACTGGTCCCACTCACACTGACTCTCACTGGGGTCCAGGACCCACACACAGTGACTCTCACTGGGGTACGAGTCCCACACACACTGACTCTCACTGGGGTACGGGTCACACACACTGACTCTCACTGGGGTACGCGTCCCACACGCACTGACTCTCACTGGGGTACTTGTCCCACATACACTGACTCTCACTGGGGTACAGGACCCACACACACTGACTCTCACTGGGGTATGGTTCCGCACACACTGACTCTCACTGGGGTACGGGTCCCACACACACTGACTCTCACTGGGGTACGGGTCCCACACACACTGACTCTCACTGGGGTACGGGTCCCACACACACTGACTCTCACTGGGGTACGGGTCCCACGCACACTGACTCTCACTGGGGTACGGGTCCCACACACTGACTCTCACTGGGGTACGGGTCCCACACGCACTGTCTCTCACTGGGGTACGGGTTCCACACACACTGACTCTCACTGGGGTACTGGTCCCACTCACACTGACTCTCACTGGGGTCCAGGACCCACACACAGTGACTCTCACTGGGGTAACGGTCCCACACGCACTGTCTCTCACTGGGGTACGGGTTCCGCACACACTGACTCTCACTGGGGTATGGGTTCCGCACACACTGACTCTCACTGGGGTACTGGTCCCACTCACACTGACTCTCACTCGGGTACGGGTCCCACACACAGTGACTCTTACTGGGGTAACGGTCCCACACGCACTGTCTCTCACTGGGGTACGGGTTCCACACACACTGACTCTCACTGGGGTACTGGTCCCACTCACACTGACTCTCACTGGGGTACAGGTCCCACACACACTGACTCTCACTGGGGTACGGGTCCCTCACGCACTGACTCTCACTGGGGTATGGGTCCCACACACACTGACTGTCACTGGGGTATGGGTCCCACACACACTGATTCTCACTGGGGTACGGGACACTTACACACTGACTCTCACGGGGATACGGGTCCGACACACACTGACTCTCACTGGGGTACGGGACACTCACACACTGACTCTCACTGGGGTACGGGTCCCACACACACTGACTCTCACTGGGGTACGGGTCCCACACACACTGACTCTCACTGGGGTACGGGTCCCACACACACTGACTCTCACTGGGGTATGGGTCCCACACACACTGACTCTCACTGGGGTACAGGACCCACACACACAGACTCGCACTGGGGTACGGGTCCCACACACACTGACTCTCACTGAGGTACGGGTCCCACACACACTGACTCTCACTGGGGTACAGGTCCCACTCACACTGACTCTCACTGGGGTACAGGACCCACACACACTGACTCTCACTGGGGTACGAGTCCCACACACACTGACTCTCACTGGGGTACGGGTCACACACACTGACTCTCACTGGGGTACGCGTCCCACACGCACTGACTCTCACTGGGGTACTTGTCCCACATACACTGACTCTCACTGGGGTACAGGACCCACACACACTGACTCTCACTGGGGTATGGTTCCGCACACACTGACTCTCACTGGGGTACGGGTCCCACACACACTGACTCTCACTGGGGTACGGGTCCCACACACACTGACTCTCACTGGGGTACGGGTCCCACACACACTGACTCTCACTGGGGTACGGGTCCCACACACACTGACTCTCACTGGGGTACGGGTCCCACACACACTGACGCTCACTGGGTTACGGGTCCCACGCACACTGACTCTCACTGGGGTACGGGTCCCACACACTGACTCTCACTGAGGTACGGGTCCCACACGCACTGTCTCTCACTGGTGTACCGGTTCCACACACACTGACTCTCACTGGGGTACTGGTCCCAGTCACATTGACTCTCACTGGGGTACAGGACCCACACACAGTGACTCTCACTGGGGTAACGGTCCCACACGCACTGTCTCTCACTGGGGTCCGGGTTCCGCACACACTGACTCTCACTGGGGTATGGGTTCCGCACACACTGACTCTCACTGGGGTACTGGTCCCACTCACACTGACTCTCACTGGGGTACGGGTCCCACACACAGTGACCCTTACTGGGGTAACGGTCCCACACGCACTGTCTCTCACTGGGGTACGGGTCCCACACACACTGACTCTCACTGCGGTACGGGTCCCACACACCGACTCTCACTGGGGTACGTGTCCCACACACACTGACTCTCACTGGGGTACGGGTCCCACACACACTGACTCTCACTTGGGTACGGGTCCCACACACACTGACTCTCACTGGGATATGGGTCCCACACACACTGACTCTCACTGGGGTACGGGTCCCACACACACTGACTCTCACTGGGGTACGGGACACTTACACACTGACTCTCACGGGGGTACGGGTCCGACACACACTGACTCTCACTGGGGTACGGGTCCGACACACACTGACTCTCACTGGGGTACGGGTCCCACACACACTGACTCTCACTGGGGTACTGGTCCCACTCACACTGACTCTCACTGGGGTACAGGTCCCACACACACTGACGCTCACTGGGGTACGGGTCCCACACACACTGACTCTCACTGGGGTATGGGTCCCACACACACTGACTCTCACTGGGGTACGGGTCCCACACACACTGACTCTCACTGGGGTACGGGACACTTACACACTGACTCTCACGGGGGTACGGGTCCGACACACACTGACTCTCACTGGGGTACGGGACACACACACACACTGACTCTCACTGGGGTACAGGTCCCACACACACTGACTCTCACTGGGGTGACTGGTCCCACACACACTGACTCTCACTGGGGTACGGGTCCCACACACACAGACTCTCACTGGCGTACGGGTCCCACACACACTGACTCTCACCGGGGTACGGGTCCCACACACACTGACTCTCACTGGGGTACGGGTCCCACGCACACTGACTCTCACTGGGGTACGGGTCCCACACACTGACTCTCACTGGGGTACGGGTCCCACACGCACTGTCTCTCACTGGGGTACGGGTTCCACACACACTGACTCTCACTGGGGTACTGGTCCCACTCACACTGACTCTCACTGGGGTCCAGGACCCACACACAGTGACTCTCACTGGGGTAACGGTCCCACACGCACTGTCTCTCACTGGGGTACGGGTTCCGCACACACTGACTCTCACTGGGGTATGGGTTCCGCACGCACTGACTCTCACTGGGGTACTGGTCCCACTCACACTGACTCTCACTCGGGTACGGGTCCCACACACAGTGACTCTTACTGGGGTAACGGTCCCACACGCACTGTCGCTCACTGGGGTACGGTTCCCACACACACTGACTCTCACTTGGGTATGGGTCCCACACACACTGACTCTCACTGGGGTACGGGTCCCACACACACTGACTCTCACTGGGGTATGGGACACTTACACACTGACTCTCACTGGGGTACGGGTCCGACACACACTGACTCTGACTGGGGTACGGGTCCCACACACACTGACTCTCACTGGGGTACGGGTCCCACACACACTGACTCTCACTGGGGTACTGGTCCCACTCACACTGACTCTCACTGGGGTACAGGTCCCACACACACTGACTCTCACTGGGGTACGGGTCCCACACACACTGACTCTCACTGGGGTACGGGTCCCACACACACCGACTCTCACTGGGGTACGGGTTCCACACACACTGACTCTCACTGGGGTACGGGTCCCACAAACACTGACTCTCACTGGGGTACGGGTTCCACACACACTGACTCTCACTGGGGTACGGGTCCCACACACACTGACTCTCACTGGGGTACGGGTCCCACACACACTGACTCTCACTGCGGTACGGGTCCCACACACTGACTCTCACTGGGGTACGTGTCCCACACACACTGACTCTCACTGGGGTACGGGTCCCACACACACTGACTCTCACTGGGGTACGGGTCCCACGCACACTGACTCTCACTGGGGTACGGGTCACACACACTGACTCTCACTGGGGTACGCGTCCCACACGCACTGACTCTCACTGGGGTACTTGTCCCACATACACTGACTCTCACTGGGGTACAGGACCCACACACACTGACTCTCACTGGGGTATGGTTCCGCACACACTGACTCTCACTGGGGTACGGGTCCCACACACACTGACTCTCACTGGGGTACGGGTCCCACACACACTGACTCTCACTGGGGTACGGGTCCCACACACACTGACTCTCACTGGGGTACGGGTCCCACACACACTGACTCTCACTGGGGTACGGGTCCCACACACACTGACTCTCACTGGGTTACGGGTCCCACGCACACTGACTCTCACTGGGGTACGGGTCCCACACACTGACTCTCACTGAGGTACGGGTCCCACACGCACTGTCTCTCACTGGTGTACCGGTTCCACACACACTGACTCTCACTGGGGTACTGGTCCCAGTCACATTGACTCTCACTGGGGTACAGGACCCACACACAGTGACTCTCACTGGGGTAACGGTCCCACACGCACTGTCTCTCACTGGGGTCCGGGTTCCGCACACACTGACTCTCACTGGGGTATGGGTTCCGCACACACTGACTCTCACTGGGGTACTGGTCCCACTCACACTGACTCTCACTGGGGTACGGGTCCCACACACAGTGACCCTTACTGGGGTAACGGTCCCACACGCACTGTCTCTCACTGGGGTACGGGTCCCACACACACTGACTCTCACTGCGGTACGGGTCCCACACACCGACTCTCACTGGGGTACGTGTCCCACACACACTGACTCTCACTGGGGTACGGGTTCCACACACACTGACTCTCACTGGGGTACGGGTCCCACACACACTGACTCTCACTTGGGTACGGGTCCCACACACACTGACTCTCACTGGGATATGGGTCCCACACACACTGACTCTCACTGGGGTACGGGTCCCACACACACTGACTCTCACTGGGGTACGGGACACTTACACACTGACTCTCACGGGGGTACGGGTCCGACACACACTGACTCTCACTGGGGTACGGGTCCGACACACACTGACTCTCACTGGGGTACGGGTCCCACACACACTGACTCTCACTGGGGTACTGGTCCCACTCACACTGACTCTCACTGGGGTACAGGTCCCACACACACTGACGCTCACTGGGGTACGGGTCCCACACACACTGACTCTCACTGGGGTATGGGTCCCACACACACTGACTCTCACTGGGGTACGGGTCCCACACACACTGACTCTCACTGGGGTACGGGACACTTACACACTGACTCTCACGGGGGTACGGGTCCGACACACACTGACTCTCACTGGGGTACGGGACACACACACACACTGACTCTCACTGGGGTACAGGTCCCACACACACTGACTCTCACTGGGGTGACTGATCCCACACACACTGACTCTCACTGGGGTACGGGTCCCACACACACAGACTCTCACTGGCGTACGGGTCCCACACACACTGACTCTCACCGGGGTACGGGTCCCACACACACTGACTCTCACTGGGGTACGGGTCCCACGCACACTGACTCTCACTGGGGTACGGGTCCCACACACTGACTCTCACTGGGGTACGGGTCCCACACGCACTGTCTCTCACTGGGGTACGGGTTCCACACACACTGACTCTCACTGGGGTACTGGTCCCACTCACACTGACTCTCACTGGGGTCCAGGACCCACACACAGTGACTCTCACTGGGGTAACGGTCCCACACGCACTGTCTCTCACTGGGGTACGGGTTCCGCACACACTGACTCTCACTGGGGTATGGGTTCCGCACACACTGACTCTCACTGGGGTACTGGTCCCACTCACACTGACTCTCACTCGGGTACGGGTCCCACACACAGTGACTCTTACTGGGGTAACGGTCCCACACGCACTGTCTCTCACTGGGGTACGGGTTCCACACACACTGACTCTCACTGGGGTACTGGTCCCACTCACACTGACTCTCACTGGGGTACAGGTCCCACACACACTGACTCTCACTGGGGTACGGGTCCCTCACGCACTGACTCTCACTGGGGTATGGGTCCCACACACACTGACTGTCACTGGGGTATGGGTCCCACACACACTGATTCTCACTGGGGTACGGGACACTTACACACTGACTCTCACGGGGGTACGGGTCCGACACACACTGACTCTCACTGGGGTACGGGACACTCACACACTGACTCTCACTGGGGTACGGGTCCCACACACACTGACTCTCACTGGGGTACGGGTCCCACACACACTGACTCTCACTGGGGTACGGGTCCCACACACACTGACTCTCACTGGGGTATGGGTCCCACACACACTGACTCTCACTGGGGTACAGGACCCACACACACAGACTCGCACTGGGGTACGGGTCCCACACACACTGACTCTCACTGAGGTACGGGTCCCACACACACTGACTCTCACTGGGGTACAGGTCCCACTCACACTGACTCTCACTGGGGTACAGGACCCACACACACTGACTCTCACTGGGGTACGAGTCCCACACACACTGACTCTCACTGGGGTACGGGTCCCACACACGCTGACTCTCACTGGGGTATGGGTTCCACACACACTGACTCTAACTGGGATATGGGCACTTTTCTTTGCAGATTTATTGTATTAACGAAAACCTCAAATGTTGTTGCATGTAAAAAAGATGCAATTTTCTCCCATTAGAGAGTCTTCAATTCATAGGGAAATGAACAAATGTAATTTATTAACCTAATAGCCCCACCTATTGAGAGTTCTTCTGGATTACCTGCCTCACTGCACGCACTGGTGTCTCACCATCAGTGTCCCTCCGTCCCTTTTCTAACGTTGCTCTGATCCACGTTGTTTCGCTTATTGTTCATCAGATAATAGAACATTGAACATACAGTGCAGAAGAAGGCCATTCGGCCCATCGAGTCTGCACCGACCCACTTCCCGCCTCACTTCCACCCTATAATCCCTCCTAACCTTTTTGGACACTAAGGGCAATTTCTCATGGCCAATCCACCGAACCTGCACATCTTTGGGCTGTGGGAGGAAACCGGAGCACCCGGAGGAAACCCACGCACACACGGGGAGAACGTGCAGACTCCGCACAGGCGTAGTGATGTCTGTATTTTTAAAAAATACATTTAGTGTACCCAATTCACTTTGTTTTCCAATTAAGGGGCAATTTAGAGTGTTCAATCCACCTACCTTGCACATTTTGGGTTGTGATGGCGAAACCCATGCAAACATGGGGAGAACGTGCAAATAATGTCTGTATTGATGCTCTGCATCACATGATTTGTTTTCAAGTTGTTTCAATTCGACTTGAAGAGAACTTATTTCCTCCCAAGTCAAAGCTGCTCCTCCTGTCTCTCGCTGCTCATCTTCAGAGCCCATCGTCACAGTGAGGCTTCAGGAGATGGAAGAGGCAAGTTGGAGAGTCAGCGTGGATCATTGAGAGGATGGGTCAATGAGAGGGTGTGTTCCGGAGCTGGAGAGGCCGTGGACCGGTTGGTGGGTTGAAGAAGGACCCAAAGCAACCAGGAGGGTCAGGAAACAGGATGTGTGACGATCAGGATTGGCAGCGAGTGGGAGGTACTGTAAGTAGAAAGTTACCACCTTTTTTTACATTTTATAAGTTATTTTATTTTAAAAGTTATTTCATGGAAACATAGAAAATAGGAGCCTGCTCCACCATTCATTTTTTTGAAATAAATTTAGAGTACCCAATTGTTTTTCCAATTAAGGGGCAATTTAGCGTGGCCAATCCACCTACCCTGCACATCTTTGGGTTGTGGGGGCGAAACCCACGCAGACACGGGGAGAATGTGCAAACTCCACACGGACAGTGACCCAGGGCCGGGATTCGAACCCGGGTCCTCAGCGCTGCAGTCCCAGTGCTATCCACTGCGCCACATGCCACCCCTCCGCCATTCATTATGATCATGGCTGATCAACCAACTCAATAGCCTAATCCCGCCTTCCCCATAATGTTTGCGACTCTTCGCACCAAGTACAATATCTAACTGCTTTTTGAAAACATACAATGTTTTGGCCCCAACTGCTTTCTGTGGTCCCGAGTTTCGTAGGCACACCACTTTCTGGGTGAAGAAATTTCTCCTCATCTCATTCCTAAATGGTCTCCCCCATATCCTCAGACTGTGGCCCCTGGTTCTGGACAAGCTCCTCCCTCCCATCGGGAACATCCTTCCTACATCTACCCTGTCCAGTCCAGTTAGAATATTATAGGTTTCTCTGAGATCCCCCCCTCATTCTTGTCATGATATTCAGGTGAACATCACAGCACATACATACACACATAATGATGGACAGATCAACGGACCAATCAACACACAAAACACGACAGCCAATCACGGACAAGAGCATGCACAGTACAAAGCAGGGAACACGACACTTCCTGGGCACTCGAGCAGGAGAGGGCTCAGGGCACTGACCTCATTGCCAGCCACTCAGAGGTTCAGCATGTGCTGAATATCAGAGTTTAATGTGTTAATAGTTCATTGAAATAAAACTGTGTTGTACCATTCGCAACTGTGTTGGTTCGTCTGTGTATCAGAGTATCCAACACTTCAAATCTTCCAAACTCCAGCCAATACAATCCTAACCGACTCAATCCCACCTCATTTAATTTCCCAATAGAGGAATTTAGCAGTGTAAAGTGTTTCACCTTTTTCAGAAATATATTTTTATTGAAAATTTTTCATTTATAACAAAGATAACATTAACACCAAACAGCCCAGATAACGAATATCAAATCGTACAATATCGTACAAAAGTCAAAATTTATAACTTCCACCCAAAGAACAACAAAAATAACCCATCTCCAATATTAATAACTACCCCCCCACCATCTCCCCCCTCCTTCACAGTTGATGGTGATTAACTCTTTAAAGTCGGAAATGAATGGCCGCCACCTCAGATGGAACCCGCAACTGACCCCCTAACGGTGAATTTGACTTTTATCAGATATAACAATTCCATCAGATCACCCAACCAGGCCCAGGCACTGGGCCGAGCAGAAGATCTCCACCCCAGCAGAACTCACCTCCGGCTATCAACGAGGCGAAGGCAAAAACATCCGCCATCGTCCCGGCCTGCAGCCCTGACGAGTCCGTCACCCCAGAAATCACCACCAACGGACAAGACTTCAAATCAATGTTAAGAATCACTGACATGGCACAACCAGAACAGTGTCGGGGTGATTAGCAGGCCCGAGAGAGCACCGCTCACGCTTGTCTTCCACTCCCGCAAAGAACCCACTCATCCTAGCCTTAGTCAGGTGAGCTCTATGTACTACCTGAAGCTGAACCAGGCTGAGGTACGCACAGGAGGAAGTGGAGTTCAACTAAGAAGGGCCTCACCCCACACATCCTCATCCAAAATCAGTGCCAACACAAAAACTAGAAGCAGGAGTAGGCCATCTGGCCCCTCGAGCCTGCTCCGCCATTCAATGAGATCATGGCTGATCTTTTGTGGACTCAGCTCCACTTTCCGGCCCGAACACCATAACCCTTAATCCCTTTATTCTTCAAAAAACTATCTATCTTTATCTTTAAAACATTTAATGAAGGAGCCTCTACTGCTTCACTGGGCAAGGAATTCCATAGATTCACAACCCTTTGGGTGAAGAAGTTCCTCCTAAACTCAGTCCTAAATCTACTTCCCCTTATTTTGAGGCTATGCCCCCTAGTTCTGCTTTCACACACCAGTGGAAACAACCTGCCCGCATCTATCCTATCTATTCACTTCATAATTTTATATGTTTCTATAAGATCCCCCCTCATCCTTCTAAATTCCAACGAGTACAGTCCTAGTCTACTCAACCTCTCCTCGTAATCCAACCCCTTCAGCTATGGGATTAACCTAGTGTATCTCCTCTGCACACCCTCCAGTGCCAGTACATCCTTTCTCAAGTAAGGAGACCAAAACTGAACACAATACTCCAGGTGTGACCTCACTAACACCTTATACAATTGCAGCATAACCTCCCTAGTCTTAAACTCCATCCCTCTAGCAATGAAGGACAAAATTCCATTTGCCTTCTTAATCACCTGTTGCACCTGTAAACCAACTTTTTGCGACTCATGCACTAGCACACCCAGGTCTCTCTGCACAGCAGCATGTTTTAATATTTTATCATTTAAATAATAATCCCTTTTGCTGTTATTCCTACCAAAATGGATAACCTCACGTTTGTCAATATTGTATTCCATCTGCCAGACCCTAGCCCATTCACTTAGCCTATCCAAATCCCTCTGCAGACTTCCAGTATCCTCTGCACGTTTTGCTTTACCACTCATCTTAGTGTCGTCTGCAAACTTGGACACATTGCCCTTGGTCCCCAACTCCAAATCATCTATGTAAATTGTGAACAGTTGTGGGCCCAACACTGATCTCTGAGGGACACCACTAGCTACTGATTGCCAACCAGAGAAACACCCATTAATGCCCACTCTTTGCTTTCTATTGATTAACCAATCCTCTATCTTTCCCCTTAATGCCATGCATCTTTATCTTATGCAGCAACCTTTCGTGTGGCACCTTTTCAAAGGCTTTCTGGAAATCCAGATATACCATATCCATTGGCTCCCTGTTATCTACCGCACTGTTAATGTCCTCAAAAAATTCCACTAAATTAGTTAGGCACGACCTTCCCTTTATGAACCCATGCTGCGTCTGCCCAAAGGGACAATTTCCATCAGGGGCTAAAGAGGGGGCAGAGGCCAACATTCAACACCCACTGGATATGAGCCAATAACTGCTGCCCCTGAACAAACCCAATCCATTCACCCCGCCTCCATTCCACACGCCCCACCTCCATTCCACACACCCCGCCTCCATTCCACACGCCCCACCTCCATTCCACACACCCCGCCTCCATTCCACACGCCCCACCTCCATTCCACACACCCCACATCCATTCCACACACCCCGCCCCCATTCCACACACCCCGCCTCCATTCCACACCCCGCCTCCATTCCACATGCCCCACCTCCATTCCACACCCCGCCTCCATTCCACACACCCCACCTCCATTCCACACGCCCCGCCTCCATTCCACATGCCCCGCCTTCATTCCACATGCCCCGCCGCCATTCCACATGCCCCGCCTATATTCCATACACCCCACCTCCATTCCATACACCACACATCCATTCCACATGCCCCGCCTCCATTCCACATGCCCCGCCTCCATTCCACACCCCGCCTCCATTCCACATGCCCCACCTCCATTCCACACCCCGCCTCCATTCCACACACCCCACCTCCATTCCACATGCCCCGCCTCCATTCCACTTGCCCCGCCTACATTCTTTACACCCCGCCTACATTCCATACACCCCACCTCCATTCCACACACCCCACCTCCATTCCACATGCCCCGCCCCCATTCCACACACCCCGCCTCCATTCCACACCCCGCCTCCATTCCACATGCCCCACCTCCATTCCACACCCCGCCTCCATTCCACACACCCCACCTCCATTCCACATGCCCCGCCTCCATTCCACTTGCCCCGCCTACATTCTTTACACCCCGCCTACATTCCATACACCCCATCTCCATTCCACACACCCCACCTCAATTCCACATGCCCCGCCTTCATTCCACATGCCCCGCCTCCATTCCACATGCCCCGCCTAATTCCATACACCCCACCTCCATTCCATACACCACACCTCCATTCCACATGCCCCGCCTCCATTCCACATGCCCCGCCTCCATTCCACACGCCCCGCCTCCATTCCATACACCCCACCTCCATTCCACACACCCCACCTCCATTCCACACGCCCCACCTCCATTCCACATGCCCCGCCTCCATTCCATACACCCCACCTCCATTCCACATGCCCCACCTCCATTCCACATGCCCGCCTCCATTCCACACACCCCACCTCCATTCCATACACCCCACCTCCATTCCATACACCCCACCTCCATTCCATACACCCCACCTCCATTCCACACACCCCACCTCCATTCCACACGCCCCACCTCCATTCCACATGCCCGCCTCCATTCCATACACCCCACCTCCATTCCACACGCCCCACCTCCATTCCACACACCCACCTCCATTCCACATGCCCCGCCTTCATGCCACATGCCCTGACTCCATTCCACACGCCCCGCCTCCATTCCACATGCCCTGCCCCATTCCACACGCCCCACCTCCATTCCACTCACCCCACCTCCATTCCACATGCCCCGCCTTCATGCCACATGCCCTGACTCCATTCCACACGCCCCGCCTCCATTCCACACACCCCACCTCCATTCCACATGCCCCGCCTACATTCCATACACTCCGCCTCCATTCCACATGCCCAGCCTCCATTCCACAGACTCCACCTCCATTCCACATGCCCCGCGTCCATTACACATGCCCCACCTCTATTCAACATGCCCCACCTCCATTCCACTCACCCCACCTCCATTCCACATGCCCCGCCTTCATGCCACATGCCCTGCCCCATTCCACACGCCCCGCCTCCATTCCACACACCAACCTCCATTCCGCACGCCCCACCTCCATTCCACACACCCACCTCCGTTCCACAAGCCCCACCTCCATTCCACATGCCCCGCCCCCATTGCACACTCCCCACCTCCATTGCACATGCCCTGTCCCCATTGCACACCCCCGCCTCAATTCCACACGCCCCGCCTCCATTCCACACACCCCGACTCCATTCCACATGCCCCACCTCCATTCCACGCCCCCCCCCGCCTCAATTCCACACACCCCGCCTCCATTCCACACGCCCCACCACCATTCCACATGCCCCACCTCCATTCCAAATGCCCCGCCCCCATTGCACACCCCCGCCTCAATTCCACACACCCCGCCTCCATTCCACATGCCCCGCCTCCATTCCACACACCCCACCTCCATTCCACATGCCCCGCCTCCATTCCACATGCCCCGCCTCCATTACACGCGCCCCACCTCCATTCCACATGCTCCGCCTCCATTCCACATGCCCCGCCTCCATTACACACACCCCACCGCCATTCCATACGCCCCGCCCCAATTGCACATGCCCCACCTCCATTCCACATGCCCAGCCTCCATTCCACATGCCCCACCTCCATTCCACACACCCCACCTCCATTGCACATGCCCCACCTCCATTCCATATGCCCCACCTCCATTCCACATGCCCCGCCCCATTGTACATGCCCCGCCTCCATTCCACACACTCCACCTCCATTCCACACACTCCACCTCCATTGCACATGCCCCGCCGCCATTCCACATGCCCCGCCCCATTGCACATGCCCCGCCTCCATTCCACACACTCCACCTCCATTCCACACAGCCCACCTCCATTGCACATGCCCCACCTCCATTCCACACACCCCACCTCCATTCCACACACCCGACCTCCATTCCACACACCCCACCTACATTACACATGCCCCGCCTCCATTCCACATGCCCCGCCCCAATGCACATGCCCCGCCTCCATTCCACATGCCCCGTCCACATTCCACACCCCGCCTCCATTCCACACACCCCACCTCCATTCCACATGCCCCGCCTCCATTCCACATGCCCCGCCTACATTCCACATGCCCCACCTCCATTCCACACACCCCACCTCCATTCCACATGCCCCACCTACATTCCACACGCCCCACCTCCATTCCACACACCCCGCCTCCATTCCACATGCCCCGCCTCCATTCCACATGCCCCGCCTACATTCCACATGCCCCACCTCCATTCCACACACACCTACATTCCACATGCCCCGCCCCATTCCACACAGCCCGCCTCCATTCCACATGCCCCGCCTCCATTCCACATGTCCCGCCTCCATTCCACATGCCCCGCCTACATTCCACATGCCCCACCTCCATTCCACACGCCCCACCTCCATTCCACACACCCCACCCACCTACATTCCACATGCCCCGCCCCATTCCACACAGCCCGCCTCCATTCCACATGCCCCGCCTCCATTCCACATGCCCCGCCTACATTCCACATGCCCCACCTCCATTCCACACACACCTACATTCCACATGCCCCGCCCCATTCCACACAGCCCGCCTCCATTCCACATGCCCCGCCTCCATTCCACATGCCCCGCCTCCATTCCACATGCCCCGCCTACATTCCACATGCCCCACCTCCATTCCACACGCCCCACCTCCATTCCACACACCCCACCCACCTACATTCCACGTGCCCCGCCCCATTCCACACAGCCCGCCTCCATTCCACATGCCCCACCTCCATTCCACATGCCCCGCCTACATTCCACATGCCCCACCTCCATTCCACACGCCCCACCTCCATTCCACACACCCCACCTCCATTCCACATGCCCCACCTCCATTCCACACGCCCCACCTACATTACACATGCCCCGCCCCCATTCCACACACCCCACCTCCATTCCACACGCCCCACCTCCATTCCCGATGCCCCGCCCCCATTCCACACGCCCCGCCTCCATTCCACACGCCCCACCCCCATTCCACACGCCCCACCCCCATTCCACACACCCCACTTCCATTCCACACGCCCCACCCCCATTCCACATGCCCCGCCCCCATTCCACATGCCCCACCTCCATTCAACATGCCCCGCCCTCATTCCACCCACCCCACCTCCATTCCACATGCCCCACCCCATTACACATGCCCCGCCTCCATTCCACATGCCCCACCTCCATTCAACATGCCCCGCCCCCATTCCACACGCCCCACCTCCATTCCACATGCCCCACCCCGTTCCACATGCCCCACCTCCATTCCACACGCCCCACCTCCATTCCACATGCCCCACCCCCGTTCCACATGCCCCACCTCCATTCCACATGCCCCGCCTCCATTCCACATGTCCCACCCCTGTTCCACATGCCCCACCTCAATTTGTCATGCCCCACCTCCATTCCACACACCCCGCCTCCATTCCACATGCCCAACCTCCATTCCACATGCCCCGCCTCCATTCCACACGCCCCACCTCCATTCCACACACCCCGCCTCCATTCCACATGCCCCGCCTCCATTCCACATGCCCCGCCTCCATTCCACATGCCCCGCCTACATTCCACATGCCCCACCTCCATTCCACACACACCTACATTCCACATGCCCCGCCCCATTCCACACAGCCCGCCTCCATTCCACATGCCCCGCCTCCATTCCACATGCCCCGCCTCCATTCCACATGCCCCGCCTACATTCCACATGCCCCACCTCCATTCCACACGCCCCACCTCCATTCCACACACCCCACCCACCTACATTCCACATGCCCCGCCCCATTCCACACAGCCCGCCTCCATTCCACATGCCCCGCCTCCATTCCACATGCCCCGCCTCCATTCCACATGCCCCACCTCCATTCCACACACACCTACATTCCACATGCCCCGCCCCATTCCACACAGCCCGCCTCCATTCCACATGCCCCGCCTCCATTCCACATGTCCCGCCTCCATTCCACATGCCCCGCCTACATTCCACATGCCCCACCTCCATTCCACACGCCCCACCTCCATTCCACACACCCCACCCACCTACATTCCACGTGCCCCGCCCCATTCCACACAGCCCGCCTCCATTCCACATGCCCCGCCTCCATTCCACATGCCCCGCCTACATTCCACATGCCCCACCTCCATTCCACACGCCCCACCTCCATTCCACACACCCCACCTCCATTCCACATACCCCACCTCCGTTCCACACGCCCCACCTACATTACACATGCCCCGCCCCCATTCCACACACCCCACCTCCATTCCACACGCCCCACCCCATTACACACGTCCCATCTCCATTCCACACGCCCCACTTCCATTCCCGATGCCCCGCCCCCATTCCACACGCCCCGCCTCCATTCCACACGCCCCACCCCCATTCCACACGCCCCACCCCCATTCCACACACCCCACTTCCATTCCACACGCCCCACCCCCATTCCACATGCCCCGCCCCCATTCCACATGCCCCACCTCCATTCAACATGCCCCGCCCTCATTCCACCCACCCCACCTCCATTCCACATGCCCCACCCCATTACACATGCCCCGCCTCCATTCCACATGCCCCACCTCCATTCAACATGCCCTGCCCCCATTCCACACGCCCCACCCCCGTTCCACATGCCCCACCTCCATTCCACATGCCCCGCCTCCATTCCACATGTCCCACCCCTGTTCCACATGCCCCACCTCAATTTGTCATGCCCCACCTCCATTCCACACACCCCGCCTCCATTCCACATGCCCCACCTCCATTCCACACGCCCCACCTCCATTCCACATGCCCCACCCCCGTTCCACATGCCCCACCTCCATTCCACATGCCCCGCCTCCATTCCACATGTCCCACCCCTGTTCCACATGCCCCACCTCAATTTGTCATGCCCCACCTCCATTCCACACACCCCGCCTCCATTCCACATGCCCAACCTCCATTCCACATGCCCCGCCTCCATCCCACACGCCCCACCTCCATTCCACATGCCCTGCCGCATTCCACATTCCCATCCCCCATTCCACATGCCCCGCCTCCATTCCACACACCCCATCTCCATTCCACATGCCCCACCTCCATTCCACACGCCCCACCTCCATTCCACACGCCCCGCCACCATTCCACACACCCCGCCCCCATTCCACACACCCCGCCACCATTCCACACACCCCACCTCCATTCCACACGCTCCGCCTCCATTCCACATGCCCCGCCTCCATTCCACATGCCTCACCCCCATTCCACATGCCCCGCCTCCATTCCACACGCCCCACCTCCATTCCACACACCCCACCTCCATTCCACATGCCCTGCCGCATTCCACATTCCCATCCCCCATTCCACATGCCCCGCCTCCATTCCACACACCCCATCTCCATTCCACATGCCCCACCTCCATTCCACATGCCCCGCCTCCATTCCACACACCCCGCCCCCATTCCACACACCCCACCTCCATTCCACACCCCGCCCCCATTCCACACACCCCACCTCCATTCCACACACCCCACCCCCATTCCACATGCCCCACCCCCATTCGACATGCCCCACCCCCATTCGACATGCCCCGTCTCCATTCCACACGCTCCGCCTCCATTCCACATGCCCCGCCTCCATTCCACATGCCCCGCCTCCATTCCACACACCCCACCTCCATTCCACACACCCCACCCCCATTCCACACACCCCACCCCCATTCCACACACCCCACCCCCATTCCACATGCCCCACCCCCATTCGACATGCCCCGTCTCCATTCCACACGCTCCGCCTCCATTCCACATGCCCCGCCTCCATTCCACACACCCCACCTCCATTCCACACACCCCACCTCCATTCCACACACCCCACCCCCATTCCACACACCCCACCCCCATTCCACACACCCCACCCCCATTCCACATGCCCCACCCCCATTCGACATGCCCCGTCTCCATTCCACACGCCCCGTCTCCATTCCACACGCTCCGCCTCCATTCCACATGCCCCGCCTCCATTCCACACACCCCACCCCCATTCCACATGCCCCACCCCCATTCGACATGCCCCGTCTCCATTCCACACGCCCCACCTCCATTCCACACACCCCACCTCCATTCCACATGCCCCGCCTCCATTCCACACACCCCACCCCCATTCCACATGCCTCACCCCCATTCCACATGCCCCGCCTCCATTCCACACGCCCCACCTCCATTCCACACACCCCACCTCCATTCCACATGCCCCGCCTCCATTCCACACACCCCACCCCCATTCCACATGCCTCACCCCCATTCCACATGCCCCGCCTCCATTCCACACACCCCACCTCCATTCCACATGCCCTGCCACATTCCACATTCCCATCCCCCATTCCACATGCCCCGCCTCCATTCCACACACCCCATCTCCATTCCACATGCCCCACCTCCATTCCACATGCCCCGCCTCCATTCCACACACCCCGCCCCCATTCCACACACCCCACCTCCATTCCACACACCCCGCCCCCATTCCACACACCCCACCTCCATTCCACACACCCCACCCCCATTCCACATGCCCCACCCCCATTCGACATGCCCCACCCCCATTCGACATGCCCCGTCTCCATTCCACACGCCCCGTCTCCATTCCACACGCTCCGCCTCCATTCCACATGCCCCGCCTCCATTCCACATGCCCCGCCTCCATTCCACACACCCCACCTCCATTCCACACACCCCACCCCCATTCCACACACCCCACCCCCATTCCACACACCCCACCCCCATTCCACATGCCCCACCCCCATTCGACATGCCCCGTCTCCATTCCACACGCTCCGCCTCCATTCCACACGCCCCGCCTCCATTCCACATGCCCCGCCTCCATTCCACACACCCCACCCCCATTCCACACACCCCACCCCCATTCCACACACCCCACCCCCATTCCACAAGCCCCACCCCCATTCGACATGCCCCGCCTCCATTCCACACGCCCCGCCTCCATTCCACACACCCTGCCTCCATTCCACACACCCCACCTCCATTCCACACACCCCACCCCCATTCCACACACCCCACCCCCATTCCACACACCCCACCCCCATTCCACATGCCCCACCCCCATTCGACATGCCCCGTCTCCATTCCACACGCCCCGTCTCCATTCCACACGCTCCGCCTCCATTCCACATGCCCCGCCTCCATTCCACACACCCCACCCCCATTCCACATGCCCCACCCCCATTCGACATGCCCCGTCTCCATTCCACATGCCCCACCCCCATTCCACACACCCCACCCCCATTCCACATGCCCCACCCCCATTCGACATGCCCCGTCTCCATTCCACATGCCCCACCCCCATTCCACATGCCCAACCTCCATTCCACACGCCCCGCCTCCATTCAATTAGCCCCGCCCATTCCATAAGTGCCGCCCCCGGTTATATGACTTTACAACCCTGGCCCCCACCACCAACCAATAGCCGTAGAGGGGCGGGGCGAGGCGAGGCGAGGCGAGTTGGGGGCGCTTCTTTATGAGATCATCAGTGCGCGCCGCCCGCTCCAGCTGCCTCAGTTTCTGATCCGGTTGTTGTTCTTTCTCGGCCGGGTTTTCTCTCCCGAAGCGGCGACGCAATCATGGCGGCTTCGCTCGGACTCAACGCTAAACAGCCGCCGATCCAGTCCACGGCCGGAGCCGTGCCCGTCCTCAATGAGAAAGGTGAGCGGCCCAGCCCGGGAATTGGGGCCTAGGCGCGGCCCGAGCCCCGGGCTCTTGGTTCAGGGGGACCCCAGGCGAGGGGGCCCGACCCCGGCTCAGGACCTGGGGGAGGGGCGGAGGCCTGAGCCCCGGGTTCAGGTGAGCCCAGTCCGGCCACTGCCAACTCCGTCCCCTTCCCCAGAGAATCAGAACCCAGCCACAGCGGGTCCCTGTCAGTGCCATCGCCTTCGGACTCCTAGACATCTACATTATCTTTAATATCACAAGTAGGCTGCCATTAACACTGCAATGAAGTTACTCTGAGAATCCCCTAGTCGCCACATTCCGGCACCTGTTCGTGTGCACCGAGGGAGAATTCAGAATGTCCAATTCACCTAACAGCACTTGTGGGAGGAAACCCACAAAGACAGAAAGAACAGTGCAGAAGGAGGCCATTCGGCCCATCGAGTCTGCACTGACCTACCTAAGCCCTCACTTCCACCCTATCCCTGTAACCCAATAACCCCTCCTAACCTTTTGGCCACTTATGGGCACTTTATCCTGGCCAAGCCACCTAACCTGCACGTCTTTGGACTGTGGGAGGAAACCGGAGCACCCGGAGGAAACCCACGCAGACACGGGGAGAACGTGCAGACTCCGCACAGACAGTGACCCAGCAGGGAATCGAACCTGGGACCCTGGTGCTGTGAAGCCACAGTGCTATCCACTTGTGCTATCCTGCTGCATGGGGAGAATGTGCAGACTCCACACAGACAGTGCCAGAAATCGAACCTGGGACATCAGAGGAAAGGCCCTTTGCATCTGCGCCAGTCAAAAACAATCACCTAACTATTCTAATCTGACTTTCCAGCACTTGGCCCATATCCCTCGTCTGCCCATCTTTCCCATTTAACTGTCTAAGTGCTTTTTGAAAGACAAAATTGTACCCGCCTCTACTACTGCCTTTCGCAGCTCATTCCATACACTCACCACCCTCTGTGTGGAAAAAAATTGCCCCTCTGAACCCTTTTGTATCTCTCACGTTAAACCTATGCCCCCTAGATGTTGATTCTCTACCTTATCGATGCCCTTCATCATTTTATAGACCTCTATAAGATCACCCCTAAGCCTCCTATGCTCCTGGAAAAAAGTCCCTGTCTATCCAGCCTCTCCTTGTAACTCAAACCATCAATTCCTGGTAGTACCCTCGTAAATCTTTTCCGCACTCTTTCTAGTGTAATATCTTTTCTGTAATGGGTGACCAGAACTGTACACAGTATTCCAAGTGTGGCCTTACTAATGTCTTGTTAAACTTCAACATGACGTCCCAACTCCTGCATTCAATGTTCTGACCGATGAACCCAAGCATGCGGAATTCTTTCATCACCATCCTGTCCACCTGTGACTCCACTTTCAAGGAGCTATGACCCTGTATTTCTAGATCTCTTTTTTTCTTTGTACTTTTGCCCCTAACTCCTGGTGTTCTCCCTGGATAATCTCTTCCCCGCCCCCCCCAGCTCCCCAAGCTTCCTCTATCCTGAGGACCATGTTGCTTCCTCCTTGTGGGAAACAAATCAGACTGTCTTGCCCTTTGTGTTCATTGGCAATTGATCCCGCTGTCATCAACCTTCACCACAACAGAGCAACAAATGCCATCTGTCTCTCTAAATACTGCAACAATTGTACAGCCCTGTCTGGCACAAGAGTAAGACAGGGGAAGATGACCCAACCATGGCTAACAAGAGATAGTGTTAAAGACAAAGAGGAGGCATATAAATTGGCCAGAAAAAGCAGCAAGCCTGAGGACTGGGAGAAATTTATAGATTCAGCAGAGGAGGACAAAGGTTTAATTCGGAGGGGGGAAATAGAATGAGAGTAAGCTTGCAGAAAACACAAAAACTGACTGCAAACGTTTCTATGGATTTGTGAAGAGAAAAAGACTGGTGAAGACAAATGTAGGTCCCTTACAGTTGGAATCAGGTGGATTCATAGTGAGCAACAAAGAGATGGCAGACTCGTTGAACAATTTATTTGGATCTGTCTTACTAAGGCGGTCACAAATAACCTTCCAGAAATACTAGGGGACAGAGAGTCTATCATGAAGGAGGGGTTGAAGGAAATCCTTATTAATCAGGAAATTGTATTGGGGAAATTGATAGTCCCCAGGGCATTCCAGAGTGCTTAAGGTCCAAGATATCGTGGACTCATTGGTGATCATTTTCCAGCATTATATGGACTCTGGAAGAGTTCCAATGGATTGGAAGGTAGCTAATGTAACCCCACTTTTTAAAACAGGAGGGAGAGAGAAAACGGGGAATTATCATAGAATATCATAGAATTTACAGTGCAGAAGGAGGCCATTCGGCCCATCGAGTCTGCACCAGCTCTTGGAAAGAGCACCCAACCCAAGGTCAACACCTATCCCCATAACCCAATAACCCCACCCAACACTAAGGGCAATTTTGGACACTAAGGACAATTTAGCATGGCCAATCCACTTAACCTGCACATCCTGTTGGGACTGGGAGGAAACCGGAGCACCCGGAGGAAACCCACACACACTGGGAGGATGTGCAGACTCCACACAGACACTGACCCAAGCCAAAATCGTTAGCATGACATCGGTGGTGGGGAAAATGCTGTCGTCAATTATTAAGGATGAAATAACTGAGCATTTGGAAAGTGGGGACAGGATTGGTCCAAGTCGGCATGGATTCACTAAAGGGACATCATGCTTGACAAATATCCTGGAATTTTTTGAGGATATGAACAGGAGAGTGGACACGGGTGAACCAGTGGATGTTGTGTGTCTAGACTTTCAAAAAGCTTTTGACAAGGTCCCACTCAAGAGATTAGTGAGCAAAATTGAAGCTCATGGTGTTGGGGGTAATGTATTGACGAGGATCGAGAACTGGTTGGCAGACAGGAAGCAGAGAGTGGGAATAAACGGGTCCTTTTCAGAGTGGCAGGCAGTGACTAGTGGGGTACTGCAGGGTTCAGTGCTGGGACCCAGCTATTTACAATATAAATTCATGATTTGGATGAAGAAATTGCATGCAATATCTCAAAATTTGCAGACAACACCAAGCTGGGTGGCAGTGTGCTGTGAGGAGGATTCAAAGAGGCTGCAGGGTGACTTGGACAGGCTGGCTGAGAGAGCAAATACTTGGCAAATGTAATATAATGTGAGGTTATCCATTTTGGTGGCAAATACAAGAGGGCAGGTTATTATATGAATGATGGCAGTTCAGGAAAAGGGGAAGTGCAACGAGACCTGGGTGTGATGCCGGAACAGTCGCTGAAGGTGGGCATGCAGGTACAGCAGGCGGTGAGGAAAGCTAATGGCATGCTGGCCTTCATAGCGAGAGGGTTTGAGCATAGGAGTAGGGATGTCTTGCTGCAGGTATACAGGGCCTTGGTGAGGCCACAACTTGAGTATTGTGCGCAGTTTTGGTCTCCTAGTTAGAGGAAGGACATTCTTGCTATTGAGGGTGTCCAGCGAATGTTCACCAGACTAATTCCCGGGATGGCAGGACTGACATATGAAGAAGGACTGGATCGACTGGGCTTGTACTCACTGGAGTTTAGAAGAATAAGAGAGGATCTCCTAGAAATGTATAAAATCCTGTTGGGACTGGACAGGCTAGATATGGGAAGAATGTTCCCGATGTTGAGAACGTCCAGAACTAGGGGTCACAGCCGAAGAATAAAGGGTAAGCCATTCAGGACTGAGATGAGGAAGAACATCTTCTCTCAGAGTGTTGGTAACTTGTGGAATTCTCTACCTCAGAAAGCTGTCGGGGCCAGTTCGTTGGATATATTCAAGCTGGACGTGGCCCTTGGGGCTAAAAGGATCAAGGGGTCTGGAGAGAGAGAGCGGGAGTGGGATACTGAATTTGCATGATCAGCCATGATCCTATTGAATGGTGGTGCAGGCTCGAAGGGCCGAATGGCCTCCTCCTCCTGCTCCTATTTTCTACGTTTCTATGTACCTCTCATGGAATGTCGTCTAATTGTGGAAGATTGCATTGATATCTGGGTTTCACAGGAACTTTCCTATGTGACTACATTCCACCCCCTGCCCCCGCAACACCAAATCACCAGTTTGGCACCTTTTCTTCCTTCGAACACCTCACTGGTTTAGCCCCTCACACTCTTCCTTTAAGACACTTTCATGTCACCCTACACCATCCTAGTTTTACTCCAGTGACCAAACTCCTTCTGCACTTTAAAGATTCTATGGGGTGGCGCAGTAGTTAGCACTGCTGCCTATGGTGCTGAAGACCTGGGTTTGATCCTGGCCCCGGGTCACTGTCCGTGTGGAGTTTGCACATTCTCCCCATGTCTGCCCCACAACCCAAAGGTGTGCAGGTCAGGTGGATTGGCCACTCTAAATTGCCCCTTAATTGGGAGAAAAAAAATAATTGGGTACTCTAAATTTATTAAAAAAAGAAGAGAAAAGATTCTATGATATTTCTGCTCTGTGATAGTTCATCCGTGATTACTTTAATCTCGATATCCAAGTTCAGTAACGCAATATTAATCGCTTATTGTCACAAGTAGGCTTCAATGAAGTTACTGTGAAAGCCCCTTGTCGCCACATTCCGGCGCCTGTTCGGGAGGCCGGTACGGGAATTGAACCCGCGCTGCTGGCCTTGTTCTGCATTACAAGTCAGCTATTTAGCCCACTGTGCTAAACCAGCCCCCAGGGGCTGGGGTGGGAGACCTAAAACCCCGACCCATTTTGATCCTCGTGGCTGATGATTCTCCAGTTACTGTAGTGATGCTCTTTACTGAACCCAGGTGAGGTGTCGATGGAAAAGGTGAAGGTGAAACGCTATGTTTCTGGTAAGCGACCCGATTATGCCCCAATGGAGTCCTCGGATGAGGAGGAGGAGGACTTCCAGTTTGTTAAGAAGCCAAAGGAGGCGGAGGCAGAACCCGAGGTGACAGAGGAGCTGGCAAATGACCCGCGTCTGAAGCGTCTCCAGAATCGGCTCTCCGAGGATGTGGAGGAGAGGTAAGAGACTCTCGCGTCTCCGGGATCTTGCATGATCTGCCAGGCAGGTCTTGTTAATTTTTAGTGATTTCTGTTCTGTTTATAAAACTTCAGGTTCCCCCCTTGAACATACAGCCTGCTCCCGAACTGTACAGACCAGAGAAGGTCACCGTTGAAATGCCTGGTCTCAGTTGAAGGCAATGGGATCTGATTAGTGATTTCAGTGCCCCTCGGTTAAGGAGTTAAAGAAAAGTCACCAGGATTGCAGTTCCCAAGCCAGAATTGAACATAGCGTAAACCAGGCTGAAGGAGGATTGCTGTCCACGGTGCCATCTTTCAAATGTGACGTTAACCAAAATGCCAATCTAAGTCCATGTCAAAGATCCCATGGCATGATTTTCCTGACAAATATTTATGCTTCAACCAAAACTAACAGTTTATTTAATTGCTGCTTGTGGATGGTACAGATCGGCTGCTGCATTTACCGTCTTCACAACAATGACGAACATTCACTCTGGACATCCTGAGTGTAAGACGGGCTGCATAAATGATCAATGTTCGAGCTCCGTTGCTCTCTGTGAAGATGACTGTTGTGTTTTTACTTGCCTTTCTCCAGGCTGGCAAGGCATCGGATGATCGTTGAGCCCGAGGTGGTGATGGAAGCGGAATCGGAGGACGAAGGCGAGCCATGGCACATGGATCGGGAAGATACCAGCGAGGAAGAGGAGGAGGAGGTGGACGATGAGGTGTGTATGGGTCTCACCGGGATCGATGACATTTTAAAAGCCGGAAGACCCACAGCAGGAGTCTTTGTGTGTGGCAGTGAAGATTGGGCAGAGATGGGACTCGTGCAGATTCTAAGCTGAATCACAGGCCTGTCTCTTTTTTTAGATGCTGACCGTTTTTTTTCTTCTTCAGAATACTGTTGAGTTATTGCAGTTGAAGAAAGGCAACACGAGAAGCAAACAACATAACGTATTAGATGGGGCCCCGCGGGGGAAGGGGAGGCCCGAGTCGGGGGGGGGGGGGGGGGAGGGGACTGGGCCTGTAAAAGGAGCTGCGGCAGAGGTGGCGGGGCCGGGCAGGTGGAAAGCGCGGGCTTTTTCCCGCGCTGAAGACTGGAGGGGGCCGGGTCGGGGCGGGGAAGCGAGGGTTGTTTCCCGCGCATAGGAGGGGAGGGGGAGAGCCTGTGGATGGGGAACTGAAGAGGAGGGTGTGTCACACAATGGGAGGAGTCGAAGGAGAGGCGGGAGTGGCCGGGGTCAGCAGTTCAGCTGACTTGCGGAAGTGCAATGGGGGGGAGTAAAACAGCTAGGAGGGGTCCTAGCCCAGGGGGTGGGGGGGGTGAATCGAGTTGCTGCTGCTATGGTCAAGGGGGAGCTGGAGCGAGTGGGGGGGGGGGGGGGGTCGAGACAGGGGTATGCCGCTGTGGGGAACGGGCCGGGTGTGGGGTGTGAGCGAGCGGCTGGCCGAGGAGGGGTCATGGCTAGTCGGCGGGGGAGGGGGGCGGGCAGCCCCCTGATCCGGCTGATAACCTGGAATGTAAGGGGACTGAATGGGCCGGTCATTCAGGGACTGAAGGCGGATGTGGTTATGCTCCAGGTGACACACCTGAAGGTGGCAGACCAGGTAAAATTGAGGAAAGGGTGGGTAGGTCAGGTGTTTCATTCGGGGCTGGATGCCAAAAATCGAGGGGTGGCGATCTTGGTGGGAAAGAGGGTGTCGTTCGAGGCGTCAAGCATTGTGACAGACAATGGCGGTAGGTACGTAATGGTAAGTGGTAAACTGCAGGGAGAGAGGGTGGTACTGGCCAATGTGTATGCCCCGAATTGCGACAATGAGGGTTTTATGCGGCGCATGTTGGGTCGGATCCCAGACTTGGAAGTGGGGGGCCTGATATTGAGAGGAGACTTTAACACGGTGTTGGATCCTGCACTGGATCGCTCCAGGTGTAGGACGGGTAGGAAGCCGGCGGCGGCTAGAGTGCTGAGGGGGTTTATGGACCAGATGGGAGGGTTGGACCGTTGGAGATTTGCAAGGCCGGGGGCTAGGGAATTTTCATTCTTCTCACATGTCCATAAGGCTTATTCCCGAATCGACTTTTTTATTTTGAGCAGGGCGCTGATATCGAGAGTAGAGGATACCGAGTACTCGGCGATAGCCATTTCGGACCACGCCCTGCATTGGGTGGACTTAGAGCTGGGGGAGGAGAGGGACCAGCGCCCATTGTGGCGCTTGGAGGTGGGGCTGTTGGCGGACGAGGAGGTGAGCGAGCGGGTCCGAGGAAGTATAGAGAGGTACTTGGAGACCAACGACAACGGGGAGGTCCGAGTGGGGATGGTATGGGAGGCACTGAAGGTGGTGGTGAGGGGAGAGCTGATCTCCATTAGGGCCCACAAGGACGGAGGGAGCGGGGGGAAGAGGCTGGTGGGGGAGATGGTGAGGGTAGACAGGAGGTATGCGGAGGTGCCCGAGGAAGGATTGTTGAGGAAGAGGCGCAGCCTCCAGGCCGAATTCGACCTGGTGACCACCAGGAAGGCGGAGGTGCAGTGGAGGAATGCCCAGGGGGCGATTTACGAGTATGGGGAAAAGGCAAGCCGGATGCTGGCGCATCAGCTTCGGAAGCGGATCGCAGCTAGGGAGATCGGGGGAGTTGAGGACAGGGGAGGGAGTATGGTGTGGAGTGGGGTTGGAATCAATGGGGTCTTCAGGGACTTCTATGAGGAATTGTACCGGTCCGAGCCCCCACTGGAGGAGGGAGGGATGGGCCGCTTCCTGGACCAATTGAGGTTTCCGAAGGTGGAGGAGGGACTGGTGGCGGGATTGGCGGCCCTGATTGGGCTGGAGGAGCTGACCAAAGGGATAGGAAGCATGCAGGCGGGGAAGGCACCGGGGCCGGATGGTTTCCCGGTCGAATTCTATAAAAAATATATGGACCTTTTGGGCCCGTTGCTAGTTAGGACCTTCAATGAGGCAGGGGGGGGGGGGGGGGGGGCTTTGCCACCGACGATGTCCCGGGCACTGATCTCCTTGATCCTGAAGCGGGACAAGGATCCCCTGCAGTGTGGGTCTTACAGGCCGATTTTGTTGCTAAACGTAGATGCCAAGGTACTGGCGAAGGTCTTAGACACGAGGATTGAGGATTGTGTGCCGCACGTCATCCACAAAAACCAGACTGGGTTCGTGAAGGGGAGGCAGTTGAACACGAATGTGCGGAGGCTTTTGAACGTTATCATGATGCCGGCGAGGGAGGGGGAGGCGGAGATAGTGGTGGCGATGGACGCTGAGAAAGCCTTCGATAGGGTAGAGTGAGGGTACCTGTGGGAGGTGCTGAAGAGGTTTGGGGAGGAGTTTGTCAGGTGGGTTAGGTTGTTGTATGAGGTCCCGATGGCAAGTGTGGCCACAAACAGGAGGAGGTCCGAGTACTTTTGGTTGCAACGAGGGACGAGGCAGAGGTGCCCCCTGTCCCCCCTGCTCTTCGCACTGGCGATTGAACCCCTGGCTGTGGCACTGAGGAGTCGAGGAACTGGAGGGGGTTGGTGCGGGGTGGGGAGGAGCATAGGGTGTCGCTCTATGCGGACGACTTGCTGCTATATGTGGCGGACCCGGTGGGGGGAATGCCGGAGGTAATGAGGATCTTTAGGGAATTCGGGGATTTCTCGGGGTACAAGCTCAACATGGGGAAGAGAGAGCTGTTCGTGGTTCACCCAGGGGACCAGGAGAGGGGGATTGGCGAGCTCCCATTAAAAAGGGTGGAGAGGAGCTTCAGGTATTTGGGGGTCCAGGTGGCCAGGAGCTGGGGGGCCCTGCATAGGCTTAATTTCACAAGGCTGGTGGAGCAAATGGAGGAGGAGTTCAAGAGGTGGGACACGTTGCCACTGTCCTTGGCGGGTAGGGTGCAGTCAGTCAAAATGACGGTGCTCCCAAGGTTTTTGTTCCTGTTCCAGTGCCTCCCCGTGATAATCCCGAAGGCCTTTTTTAGCGGGTCAACAGGAGTATAATGGGGTTTGTGTGGGTGCGAGGGACTCCGAGGGTGAGAAGGGTGTTCCTGGAGGGGAGTAGAGATAGGGGGGGGCTGGCGCTGCCCAACCTCTGTGGGTACTACTGGGCCGCCAATGCGACGATGGTGCGCAAGTGGGTGATAAAGGGGGAGGGGGCTGCATGGAAGAGGTTGGAGATGGCATCTTGTGTGGGTACGAGTCTGGTGGCGCTGGCAACGGTGCCACTGCCGTTCCCTCCAAGGAGGTATACCACGAGCCCGGTGGTTGTGGCTGCCCTCAAAATCTGGGGGCAGTGGAGGCGGCACAGGGGGGAGGTTGGGGCCTCAGTGTGGACCCCATTACGGGGGAACCACCAGTTCGTCCCAGGGAGAACAGATGGAGGGTTTTCAGGGTGGCACAGGGCAGGGATACGAAGGTTGGGGGACCTGTTTGTGGACGGGAAGTTCGCGAGCCTGGGTGAGCTGGAGGAGATGTATGGGCTCCCCTCAGGGAACACCTTCAGGTACTTACAGGTAAGGGCGTTTGCCAGGCGGCAGGTGGTGGAATTCCCGCGGCTGCTGCTACACACAATACAGGACAGGGTGCTCTCGGGGGGGGGGGGGGGGGGGGGAGAGAGAGTGGGGAAGATCTCGGAAACTTACCAGGTGATGCAGGAGGAGGAGGAGGCCTCGGTGGTGGAGGTGAAAGGCAAGTGGGAGGAGGAGTTGGGAGAGGAGATCGAAGAGGGGACGTGGGCAGATGCCCTGGGAGCGTGAGCTCTTCCTCATCGTGCGCGAGGCTCAGCCTCATACAGTTTAAGGTGCTGCACAGGGCTCACATGACCGGGACAAGGATGAGCTGGTTTTTTGGGGGTGAGGGCAGGTGTGTTAGGTGCTCAGGGAGCCCAGTAAATCATGCCCATATATTCTGGGCATGCCCAGCGCTGGAGGAATTTTGGAAGGGCGTAGCGAGGACGGTGTCGAGGGTGGTAGGATCCAGGGTCAAACCGGGCTGGGGGCTTGCAATATTTGGGGTGGCAGAGGAGCCGGGAGTGCAGGAGGCGAATGAGGCCGGAATTTTGGCCTTTGCGTCCCTGGTAGCCCGGCGAAGGATTCTTCTTCAGTGGAAGGATGCGAGGCCCTCAAGCATGGAATCCTGGATCAGTGATATGGCGGGGTTTATTAAGTTGGAGAGGGTGACATTCACCTTGAGAGGGTCGGTACAAGGGTTCTTTAGGCGGTGGCAACCGTTCTTAGACTTCCTGGCAGAGCGGGAGTCATTGGTCAATGGCAGCAGCAACTTTCTTTATTTTTATTTTTGTTTTCGTTATTTACACTGGAGGGTCTGAGGGGGTGTATATACCTGTTGTGTTAAGTCGGGGTGTTAATGCTAATTTATTATTTATGTACAGGGGGGAGGAGGGTATGGAGGGTTGCTTTTCTAGACTGTGTTTTGTACTTAACCCTGTTGGGTTCCTTTTTCATTTTGTTATTGATATTTTATGAAAACCTTAATAAAAATTATTTGTGAAAAAAAACAACGTAACGTATTGAAGAGGAAGCTAGATGGGAACATGTGAGCAAGGCATAGAAAGATATGCTGATCGAGTGACTACAGTAGAGCAGAAAGTAAAAACGCAGACTGAGCTGTTGGACTGAATGGCCGGTTTCTGCCCTGTGCGTGACAGACGGATTGTAGCTGCTGCCACCCGTGTTTTTGGGTGTATGATCAGGGACTTTTGCCCCCACTGACACTGGATGTAGGTAATGGGTGTAAAACTGAGCAGCCCTACCCAGGAAGGTGCTGGCACCTTGGCCGAATTAGCTCAATGCAGCTGAGATGCAAGTAGATAGACTGCAGTTAACTTCCCTTGAGCAATGCAAGAACCAGGGCTCCGGCTGAGGCTGTGGTGTGATGAGGACATGGTCAGGCTCTGAATATCCGCCACAGTCAAATAGCTTTACTGGGTTAACAAGTTAAGGCCACTTGACTGGGGGAACAAGAAATGGTCAGTGTCTGCAGGTAGGTTGGGTAAAGTTGGCTGGACAAGATTAGGGCGACGGGAGAGAATGGAACTGATTCATTGTCCTTTGGATCAGTGGATGTCTTTAGAAATCATTTGGAGCACATTCAGCCCGGCTGGTCTGTGCTGGGGTTTCTGCTCTGCACGAGCCTCCACCAAAATTCATATCAAAACATATAAGCTTTGAAATAGGAGCAGAAATAACCATTCGGCCCCTCTTCTCTGCCATTCAATGAGACTGTTCTGTTCTTTTTTCCCCTCGTGTTCATCCAGCTTCCCTTCAAGTGTGTCAACTCTATTCACCTTAACCGCTTCTTGTAGTGACAAGTTCCACATTCCCACCACACTGAGGAAGGAAGTTTCTCCTGAATTCCCGACTGGATATGATAGTGACAATCTTGTATTGATGGCCTCGCTTCTGGCGAGTGGAAAGAGTTGTGACTGTGTGCGGACAGCTTTGATCAGTTATTGTAGTGAAGGAATCCAGGCAGATTTACAGTTGTCCCCTTCGCGCCCTGGCAGGAAATCGAGCGCCGCCGTGCCATGATGAGACAGCGGGCTCAGGAGAGGGAGAACGAGGAATTGGAACTGTTGGAACTGGAGGATGAGGGACGATCCGGAGAAGAGTCGGAGGAGGAGTCAGAGTACGAAGAATATACAGACAGTGAGGATGAAACTGAACCCAGGCTAAAGCCTGTCTTTATAAGAAGGTATGATTGATCTGTGAAACTGCCTGACACATAACCTTTCTCACGCAAAGAAGCAAGTGTGGGAAAAGGGCCTGCAGTGTGTGGGGGCACAGGGGACAATACCATCTTAAACTGACCAACAATCAGGTGAACATTCAGCAATTCACTCGGCTTGTTCCAGAAATAGTAACATTGTCCAGAGAACATAAGACATAGGAGCAGAATTGGACCACACGGCTCATCGAGTCTGCTCCACCATTCAATCATGGCTGATATTTTTCTCATCCCCATTCTCCTGCCTTCTCCCGTGACCCCTGATCAAACTCTTGCAGTAAGGGAGGCTCTCCTGGGAATGAAGCGGAGACAGTTTCATAGATTTCATATAATTTACAATGCAAAAGGAGGCCATTCGGCCCATCGGGTCTGCACCGGCCCTTGGAAAGCTACCCTACCCAAGCCCATGCCTACATACTATCCCGTATCCCAGTAACCCCACCTAACCTTTTTAGACACTACGGGCAATTTATCATGGCCAAACACCTAACCTGCACGCCTTTGGTCTGTGGGGGAGGAAACCGGAGCACCCGGAGGAAACCCACGCAGACACGGGGAGAAAGTGCAAACTCCGCACAGACAGTCACTCAAGGCTGGAATCGAACCGGGGTACCTGGTGCTGTGAGACAGCAGTGCTAACCACTGTGCCGTGAATACTTGACTCCATTTTTTAAATCCATTCACGGGATGTGGCAATCTCTGGATAGGCTGGCATTTATTGCCCATCCCTAATTGCCCTTGAGAAAGTGGTGGTGAGATGCCTTCTTGAACCTGCTGCAATCCATGTGGTGTAGGTACAGGTGTAGGTTCTGTTAGGGAGGCAGTTCCAGGATTTTGACCCAGCGACACTGAAGGAACTGTCAGGATGGTGAGTAATTTGGAGGGGAACTTGGAGGTGATGGTCTTCTCATGTGTCTGCTGTCCTTGGTCTCCCAGGTGGTAGTGGTCGTGGGTTTGGAAGGTGCTAGCGAAGGAACCTTTGAGTTTCTGCAGTGCATCTTGCAGATGGTACACACTGCTGCCACTGTGCGTCGGTGGTACAGGGATTAAATGTTTGTGGATGGGATGCCAATCAAGTGGGCTGCTTTGACATGGGTGGTTTCAAGCTTCAGTGTTGTTGGAGTGTTTGATGGGGTCAGTGTAGAGGGAGCTTTACTCTGTATCTAATCCCGTGCTGTACCTGTCCTAGGAGTGTTTGATGAGGACAGTGTAGAGGGAGCTTTACTCTGTATCTAATCCCGTGCTGTACCTGTCCTGGGAGTGTTTGATGGGGTCAGTGTAGAGGGAGCTTTACTCTATCTAATCCCGTGCTGTACCTGTCCTGGGAGTGTTTGATGGGGACAGTGTAGAGGGAGCTTTACTCTGTATCTAATCCCGTGCTGTACCTGTTCTGGGAGTGTTTGATGGGGACAGTGTAGAGGGAGCTTTACTCTATCTAACCCCGTGCTGTACCTGTCCTGGGAGGATTTGATGGGGACAGTGTAGAGGGAGCTTTACTCTGTATCTAACCCCATGCTGTACCTGTCCTGGGAGTGTTTGATGGGGACAGTGTAGAGGGAGCTTTACTCTGTATCTAACCCTGTGCTGTACCTGTCCTGGGAGTGTTTGATGGAGACAGTGCAGAGGGAGCTTTACTCTGTATCTAACCCCATGCTGTACCTGTCCTGGGAGTGTTTGATGGGGACAGTGTAGAGGGAGTTTTACTCTGTATCTAACCCCGTGCTGTACCTGTCCTGGGAGTGTTTGATCCTGACATGTCTTGAGATAGTTATCCCTCAATCAATATCACTATAAAACATAGAAAGAAGCCTTCGAACACCAGGTTAAAGTCCAACAGGTTTGTTTCAAAACACTAGCTTTTGGAGCACTGCTCCTTCCTTGGGTGAATCTGAGGAAGGAGCAGTACTCCGAAAGCTAGTGTTTTGAAACAATCCTGTTGGACTTTAACCTGGTATTGTAAGACTTCTTACCGTGCTCACCCCAGTCCAACGCCGACATCCCCACATCATGACTATAAAACATATCAGCTGATTATTATCAGATTATTTGTGGGATCTTGCTGTGCAAATATTTGCTGCTGTGGTTCCTAAATTAGAACAATGACTACACCATAAGTACTTCATTCAATGGCATTACCATCGCTGAATTTCTCAACAACCTGGGGGCTACCATTGGCCAGAAACTAAACTGCATCAGCTATAAAAATACTGTGGTTACAAGAGCAGGTCAGAGACTGGGAATCCTGCGGTGGGTAATGCACCTCCCGACTTAGAACATACAGTGCAGAAGGAGGCCAATCGGCCCATCGAGTCTGCACCGACCCACTTAAGCACTCGCTTCCACCCTATCCCCGTAACCCAATAACCCCTCCTAAACTTTTTGGTCACTAAGGGCAATTTATCATGGCCAATCCACCTAACCTGCATGTCTTTGGACTGTGGGAGGAAACCGGAGCACCCGGAGGAAACCCACAGACACGGGGCGAACGTGCAGACTCCGCACAGACAGTGACCCAGCGGGGAATCGAACCTGGGTCCCTGGCGCTGTGAAGCCACAGTGCTATCCACTTGTGCTGCCCTAACTTCCCAAAGCAAGTTCACCATCTACAAGGCATAAGTCAAGAGTGTAATGGAATACTCTCCACTTGCCTGGATGAATGCGGCTCCAACAACACTCCAGACTCTTGACACCATCCAGGGCCCATTTGATTGGCACTTCATCCACAAACACTCTCTCCACCACGGAAGCACAGTGGCAGCTGTGTACCATCTACAAGATGCACTATAGCAACTCACCAAGACTCTTTTTTTATTTTTTACAAATTTAGAGTACCCAGTTCTTTTTTTCCAATTAAGGGGCAATTTAGCGTGGTCAATCCACCTACCCTGCACATCTTTGGGTTGTGGGGGCGAAACCCACACAAACACGGGGAGAAAGTACAAAATCCACAGGGACAGTGACCCAGAGCCGGGATTGAACCTGGGACCTCGGTGCCGTGAGGCAGCAGTGCTAACCACTGCGCCGCCGTGCTGTCCCACCGAGACTGCTTTGACAGCACCTGCCAAACCCACAACCTCTGCCACCTGGAAGGACAAAGGCAGTAGATACACCGTCACTTGCAAGATCCCCTTCGAGCCCCACACCATCCTGACTTGGATCTACATTGTCGTTCCTTCACTGTCGCTGGATCAGAATCTGGGAACCTTCTCCCTAACAGCACTGTGGGTGTGCCTACACCCCGTGGGCTGCAGCGGTTCAAGAAGACGGCTCACCACCACCTTGTTGAGGACAATTCGGGATGGGTAATAAACGCTGACCTAACCAGTGACGCTGTCGTCCCATGAAAAAAAAATCAAAAAAAACAATTGGCTTTGGGGATGTTCAAACTATTTTAGCCAATTTTCTTTATCTGAGTTTGTATTATGAGCTTATCTGTGGAGGTCTTTTGATGCACGCCCCCTTTCGATTTTTCCCCAGAAAGGACCGTGTTACTGTGCAGGAACGTGAGGCTGTGGCCATAAAGCAGAAGGAGCTGGAGGTGGAGGCAAAACGCTTGAGCGAGGAGCAACGCAAGTATACGCTGAAGGTACTGAGTGCAGGCTGCGGACCTGTGTGCAGTGTGAAATCCTGCCCTCCAGCACTGGTCACAGAATGGTGATCAAGTTTCATGCACGTCGGAACCATTGTGGGAAGCGTGCTCCGGGGTGGGGGGGGGGGTCTAGTTGGGCAATACAACTAGGGGCTGGTTTAGCTCAGGGATAAATTGCTGGCTTTTAAAGCAGGCCAGCCGCACGGTTCAATTCCCGTACCAGCCTCCCCGAACAGGCGCCGGATTGTAGCGACTAGGGGCTTTTCACAGTAACTTCATTTGAAGCCTACTTGTGACAATAAGCGATTTTCATTTCATTTCATTTCAAAGGGATGGCACTGGTTGAGGGAGGGCAGTACCACTGGGTTGGGGATGGGTGGTTCGAGTGAGGGCAGAGAGAGAGTACCAGTGGTTACCATGGTGTATTACTGAGACATGTGTTGCCGTTTTGCAGATTGTGGAGGAGGAGGCCAGGCGGGAGATCGAGGAGTCACGGAGAACATTGTCAGCTCTTGATGCACTGAACACCGATGATGAGAACGATGAAGAGGAATACGAATCGTGGAAAGTTCGGGAACTTAAACGCATTAAACGTGACCGTGAAGAGCGGGAATCGTGAGTACTGTATTTAATCACTATGTACCACCTCTTTATTACTGCCGCACCCTCCCCATCTACCTTAAATCGTGCAGAAACATGATACCAATATATATGCTGCATAGCCAACTCACTCTTTGCTGAATCCTTGCCCAATATACAAGTAAGTTGGGCACTTCTTTGAGCAATCTGTGTCCAATGCATCAGTTTTTACTTTCCTTCAGTGAGTGTTTATATGTAGTAAGTGCGATAATTATGACTTTGAATAGAATTCATCTTTCCCCCCTCTTCATCTGATTTTCTGTGCGTCTTTCCATCTTTCTCCCTCTCTCTGTCTCTCTCGCTCTCTCTCGCTGTGGATGAAATGATTATTTTGTGGTGTGATGGGTCATTCCTTGTTTAATTACCTTCCCATTTCACAGCATGGAGAAAGAGAAAGCTGAGATTGATCGCATGCACAATCTGACAGAGGAGGAGAGACGAGCAGAGCTTCGAGCCAACAGCAAAGCCATCACCAACAAAGCCAGCAAAGGGAAGTACAAGTTCCTGCAAAAATACTACCACAGAGGAGCTTTCTTCATGGTGAGTAGGGGCTGATTTCAGCCAACTCTAACCACAAACGCCAGTGTGTTGGGGTTCTCTGGTAGTCTGGCAGTAGATGCATCAGCCTGTGCACATGCTCCTTGTTAATATTCAGTAACTGCTATTGGGGACAGGATTGGGCTCCAGTGTGACGGCGTATACGCCAGGTTAACCTGCTGGCGTTCTGGGCGGCACGGTGATACAGTGGTTAGCACTGCTGCCTCACGGTGCCGAGGACCTGGGTTTGATCCCAGATCCGGGTCACTGTCTGTGTGGAGTTTGCACATTCTCCCCGTGTCTTCGTGGGTCTCAACCCCACAACCCAAAGATGTACAGGGCAGGTGGATTGGCCGGGCTAAATTGCCCCTTAATTGGAATTTCTTCTTAAAAGCTTGCTGACATTCACCGACTGCTGTGACCCAACAGTAATAGTTATTCACAAGAGTTGTGAAGGACACTGGCTGCATGTGATACCAGCCCACAGTGAGATGCATTAATGAAAGCATTAATCTCTCGAGGAATGTTTGAACAAGTGCCAATTATTTGCATAAACTGGGCCATGGGAGGGATTGGATGGGTTTTATTTTATTACAAATTATATTTGTCTATCCTGGGATATGTACCATTTGTTAATAGATGTCAAACACCCTCTAGTGTCTTACACTAACTGACTCTCTTGTTTACCAGGATGAAGAGGAGGATCTCTACAAACGCGACTTCAGTTCCCCAACACTGGAGGATCATTTCAACAAGACCATCCTGCCCAAAGTCATGCAGGTACAGTCCAGCTGTATTACTCGAGGCTGTGTGCCCACAAGACACTGCTCAACAAGCGCATGCCTTCCTGCAACACTCCCCTTAGATAACTGGATGCCCCAGAGTACCTGAGGGGTACCCTTATTGTGGTGGTGGGGGGGTGGGGGGAAGAATGCAAATATTGGGAGATATTGTGACAATGCCAAAGTAACTGGTGTTCAGAGCCAGCAGCAGCTCTGGATGCTCGAGTGGAGATCAAGCTGGGGATCAGCAGAGTGCCCTGCGCTCAGGTGGATTAAGGTTATTGCTGAGGTCCCACTGGACCCTGAGAACCTAGAGGACAAGAGGAGCAAGACTCAAGTGGGAAACTTACTCACCGTCTCACTGACCTACACTTCCAGTTAATAAAATGCAGAGCACATCAATCAGCATCAGGGGAGGTGGTGGCATAGTGGTATTGTCACTGGATTAGTAAACCAGAGACCCAGGGACATGCTCTGGAGACCTAGGTTCAAATCCCACCACGGCAGAGGGTGAAATATTGAATTCAATCTGGAATTACAAGTGACCATGAAACCATTGTCGTAAAAACCCACCTGGTTCACTTTAGAGAAGGCAATCTGCCGTCCTTAACCTGTCTGGCCGCCATGTGACTCCAGACCCACAACAATGTGGTCTTAACTGCCCCCTCGAGGGATTGGGGTGGGCAATAAATGCTGGCACATCCTGCATCGCCCGCGTCCCATGAACGATTTTTAAAAAAAAATAATAATTTGAAAGAAAGAAGCTGACTTGGTTTGCTGTGCAGTCTCTATCAGAATGCCGTCTGTTTCGATGGAGCAGTAGCTTTAAAACCGCTCTTCAGATGTCAGTTGACCTCCGCTGTGCATTTTCCTGGCACTATTACCAGCCCGTTGTGACGGATAGAGCAATGGGAAATCTCATTCATCAAGTGTGTAAAGAATGATTAACTGGGTCATGTTTCCCCACATGAGAAAGTTGCGAGGGCTGAAATCGGAGCCGATGAAAGAGACACCAGAAACTTCACGATATACGATCCCTCTATCTGTACTTTTGTTTTAAGCCTTTAATTCAGACTTTAGAAATGTTAGTTACTGAGAGAGGAAAATGCTGATCAAAAGTGTTCAGTGAGTTATGCTAAGCGATGGGCATCACGTTGGCACAGTGGTTAATAACGCCTCACAGCACCAGGGACCTGGGTTCAATTCCGGCCTTGGGTCACTGTCTGTGTGGAGTTTGCACTTTCTCCCCGCGTCTGCGTGGGTTCCCTCCGGGTGCTCTGGATTCCTCCCACAGTCCAAAGATGTGCAGATTAGTTGGATTGGCCGTGCTAAATTACCCTTAGTGTCCAAAGATGTATAGGTTAAGTGGGGTTACAGGTTAGGGTGGGGGAGTGGGCCTAGTTACGGTGCTGTTTCAGAGGGTCTCAATGGGCAGAATGGCCTCCTTCTGAACTGTAGGAATTCTGTATGGAATGTGCTGCCTAAACGATTAGTAAATGATTAGTGATGATTGAACAGTAGCCTCCTAAAGGGAATTCAATAAATATTTTTTTAATTTTAGAGTACCCAATTTTTTTTTTCCAACTAAGGGGCAATTGAGCGCGGCCAATCCACCTAGCCTGCGCATCTTTTGGGTTGTGGGGGCGCAACCCACGCAGACACTGGGAGAATGTGCAAACTCCACACGGGCAGTGATCCAGGGCCGGGATTCGAACCCGGGTCCTCAGCGTCGCAGTCCCAGTGCTAACCACTGCGCCACCGTGCTGCCCTCAATAAATACTTGAAGGAAAATTGTGATTATAGGGAAAGAGCCGGGAGTGGAATTAATTGTATAGCACAGACGTGTTGGGGTGAATGGCCTCCTGTGCTGTGCAATTCTGTGACCAATGGGTTGTGTATTTCCAGTACTTTGTCAAGTTTGTTTTGCTGCTGTTTGAACAGATCTGTTTGGCTGATTAAACTAAGCTTGGGCCTCGTTTTGCTCTCTCCACCAGGTCAAAAACTTTGGCCGTTCAGGCCGGACCAAATACACTCACCTGGTTGACCAGGACACCACCTCTTTTGATTCTGCATGGGCCCAGGAGTCTGCTCAGAACAGCAAATTCTTCAAGCAGCGGGCAGCTGGCGTGCGCGACGTCTTTGAGAGGCCGTCAGCCAAGAAGAGGAAGACCACTTAATCTTGGGGCAGCAGGGCCATTGTGGCCATATGAACTTTGTGTTTTAGGCCAAGCGTTATATCTTTGACATGGTGAACCCTACCACCCCGGAGCTCCAGTTTCTAAAACTCTTAAGTCACCTTCTGTTCAAAGATTGTTTCCCCTGGCAAAAGTGCTGTTCCCGTGTAATTTAAAACTTGCTTTTTAAAAACCTATTTTCTGGAAAGTTTACAACTTTGTAATCATGTATCCTCTTCCCCTTCCTGTTGTTTTTGTCAAGGAGGATAAAAATAGTGAGTTAGTGAATCTATTTCTAATCTTGTTTCATTCTTGTGGGATGGGCCACACACCATCTGGAAAGAGAATCATTGGTGTTCAGTGAGCCTGCACACGGTAAATTAGAACCCTGGGTTTAATTTATCCATGCCCCTTCCCAAGATCCATAGAAATTCTAACATAACATCAGGAAAATATATAGCGCTTTATGATCTGGTAGGCACTGCTTGAAGGGGTGGGAGAACCAGATTCTCTCGTAATTTTCAAGATTCTCTCGTAATTTTCAAGGAAATTGTATCTGATGCAATTAAGGGAGCAAGGATCAGAAGGACAGGGCGGGACTAAGCTGGCCGGTGGTGAGGAGACTTGTGTGCAGGGTAACTACCACCGTGGACTAGTGGAGTTGAATGGTCTGGCTGTGCAGGGAATACTTGGTACTGCAAATATTTTTTGGTGTATAGGTGTATGGGCATAATAATACCATAAGATACAAGAGCAGAAGTAGGCCACTCGGCCCATCGAGTCTGTTCTGCCATTCGAGTTCATGACTGATCAGATATGATCCCCAACCGCACCCTCTATAATGGACTAATAGCTTCCTCTGCTGTATGATTCTACGGTTATGGTTACAGGAGAATTTGGTAGTTTGATGTTGCCAGCTCCTGGTTGAAATGAAATGCACACCACCTTTTGCAGGGATAGAGAGAGAGAGAACTCCGATACATGTCAGAGTCAAGGCCTCACGACCAGCAGGTGGTCAGGGAAGGCTCTGAAAGAAAGGAACATTTTACATTGGGGTCATGAAACCAGCTTAGGGGCAGGACAGTGGCACAGTCTGCAAGATTGAGTGGCATGGACAGAGTGGATCGTCAGATGCTCTTTCCTAGGGTAGGAGAGTCAAGTATTAGGGGACATAGGTTTACAGTGCGTGGGGAAAAGTTTAGGACAAATGTGCGAGGCAAGTTTTTTTTACACAGAGGGTGGTAAATATATTACTTATTTTACGAGTTATTGGGAATTTCTAATGGAGAAGATACTAAATTGGTCACTAGATACAGGCAAGGTGAGTGAACTCACTCATTTTCATTCCTTCAGAAAAAACTCTCACCATTTCCCAATACATTAAAAAAAAATGTAGAGTACCCAATTCATTTTTTCCAATTAAGGGGCAATTTAGTGTGGCCAATCCACCTTGCCTGCACATCCTTTGGGTGGTGGGGGTGAAACTCGCGCAATCACTGGGAGAATGTGCAAACTCCACACGGACAGTGACCCAGAGCCAGGATCGAACCTGGGACCTCGGCGCCGTGAGGCTGCAGGGCGAACCCACTGCACCACCGTGCTGCCCACCATTTCCCAATACATGATCCAATTCCTCCAGAAATGTTTCCACAGGTTTTCGACTTCACTTAAGCTGATATTCCAGGTGCTGGTCAGGGCGTCAAAGAACTCCTTGATCTCCGACTTAAACACTCTCCCCTTGTCCTATTCCCCATATTGAGCTTAGCAAGGAAATCTTTTCCATGTTATCTGCTATCCCGCCCAGATCTATCATAAGAACATAAGAACTAGGAGCAGGAGTAGGCCATCTGGCCCCTCGAGCCTGCTCCACCATTCAATGAGATCATGGCTGATCTTTTGTGGACTCAGCTCCACTTTCCGGCCCGAACACCATAACCCTTAATCCCTTTATTCTTCAAAAAGCTATCTATCTTTATCCTTAAAACATTTAATGAAGGAGCCTCAACTGCTTCATTGGGCAAGGAATTCCATAGATTCACAACCCTTTGGGTGAAGAAGTTCCTCCTAAACTCAGTCCTAAATCTACTTCCCCTTATTTTGAGGCTATGCCCCCTAGTTCTGCTTTCACCCGCCAGTGGAAACAACCTGCCCGCAGCTATCCTATCTATTCCTTTCATAATCTTATATGTTTCTATAAGATCCCCCCCTCATCCTTCTAAATTCCAACGAGTACAGTCCCAGTCTACTCAACCTCTCCTCGTAATCCAACCCCTTCAGCTCTGGGATTAACCTAGTGAATCTCCTCTGCACACCCTCCAGTGCCAGTATGTCCTTTCTCAAGTAAGGAGACCAAAACTGAACACAATACTCCAGGTGTGGCCTCACTAACACCTTATACAATTGCAGCATAACCTCACTAGTCTTAAACTCCATCCCTCTAGCAATGAAGGACAAAATTCCATTTGCGGCCTTAATCACCTGTTGCACCTGTAAACCGACTTTTTGCGACTCCTGCACTAGCACACCCAGGTCTCTCTGCACAGCAGCATGTTTTAATATGTTATCATTTAAATAATAATCCCTTTTGCTGTTATTCCTACTAAAATGGATAACCTCACATTTGTCAATATTGTATTCCATCTGCCAGACCCCAGCCCATTCACTTAGCCTATCCAAATCCCTCTGCAGACTTCCAGTATCCTCTGCACTTTTTGCTTTACCACTTATCTTAGTGTCGTCTGCAAACTTGGACACATTGCCCTTGGTCCCCAACTCCAAATCATCTATGTAAATTGTGAACAGTTGTGGGCCCAACACTGATTCCTGAGGGACACCACTAGCTACTGATTGCCAACCAGAGAAACACCCATTAATCCCCACTCTTTGCTTTCTATTAATTAACCAATCCTCTATCCATGCTACTACTTTCCCCTTAATGCCATGCATCTTTATCTTATGCAACAACCTTTTGTGTGGCACCTTGTCAAAGGCTTTCTGTAAATCCAGATATACCACATCCATTGGCTCCCCGTTATCTACCGCACTGTTAATGTCCTCAAAAAATTCCACTAAATTAGTTAGGCACGACCTGCCCTTTATGAACCCATGCTGTGTTTGCCCAATGGGACAATTTCCATCCAGATGCCTCGCTATTTCTTCCTTGATCGATTCCAGCATCTTCCCTACTACCGAAGTTAAGCTCACTGGCCTATAATCACTCGCTTTCTGCCTACCTCTTTTTTTTAAACAGTGGTGTCACGTTTGCTAATTTCCAATCCGCCAGGACCACCCCAGAGTCTAGTGAATTTTGGTAAATTATCACTAGTGCATTTGCAAATTTCCCTAGCCATCTCTTTTAGCACTCTGGGATGCATTCCATCAGGTCCAGGAGACTTGTCTACCTTTAGCCCCATTAGCTTACCATCACAAGCTCCTTGGTGATGACATTCCTCTCAAGGTCCTCACCTGTCATAGCCTCATTTCCATCAGTCACTGGCATGTTATTGTGTCTTCCACTGTGAAGACCGACCCAAAATACCTGTTCAGTTCCTCAGCCATTTCCTCATCTCCCATTATTAAATCTCCCTTCTCATCTTCCAAAGACCAATATTTACCTTAGCCACTCTTTTTGTTTTATATATTTGTAGAAGCTTTTACTATCTGTTTTTGTATTCTGAGCAAGTTTACTCTCATAATCTATCTTACTCTTATAGCTTTTTTAGTAGCTTTCTGTTGCCCCCTAAAGATTTCCCAGTCCTCTAGTCTCCCACTGATCTTTGCTACTTTGTATGTTTTTTCCTTCAACTTGATACTCTCCCTTATTTCATCAGGACTGGTTCTCTAGATCATTGATTCTGATCCATAACGCCACATTCTCTTTAACCGCTGCAGCCTGCTCCGACTCCAGTGCAGTGATCCTGTCACTGCCGTCGCCATATCCATGACGGTGCTGGCGTGGGAGTCAACGGTTAGGCGAAGGGACGATCGGATAGGATCCAGCGTCGCCTCCAGAGGGTTTTCGGTTTGGCTCGTATTTGATCAGAATTTTGCTCCGAGTATAGGATGTTAATAACGCAGGAGAGGCAGCTGCCATCTTGGTTGCATCCAAATCGGCAGGGGTATCTATATCAGTCAAACTTCTTTGGCTAAAATTCTTTACTTTTTTTTTTGAAGCAGTTTGTTGTTGTTCGTCTGCAGTGGGTCTTGCGGTGTTTGTGGCACCATAAGTAGCGAGAATGTCAGGGGAAGATACCGTGTGTGCATGCTTCACCTACATCACGCAACCGGAAGTCGGGGGGGGGGGGTGGGTATGGGGGTCAGATCTGACTACAGTGCTTCGCATAGAACCAAAGAAAGGTTATGGTGCAGAAAGAGGCCATTCGGTCCATGCTGGCCAATATAGAAACAAAGAAACTAGCTACTCATTTTAATCCCACTTTCCAGCACCTGGTCCATGGCCTTGCAGGTTGCGGCACTTTGGTTGCAGATCCAGGTATCTTTGAAATGAATTGAGCGTTTTCAGCCTCAATTGTCAACTTGCCCAAGGGAATTCCAGACACCCACTGGGTGAAAATGTTTCCCCTCATGTCCCCTCAGATTTTGCCACCTGGTAATTGGACCCTCGGCTCTGGACAATTTTTTTTTTTTTCTTGTCTACTCTATCTCAGCCGTTCATGATTTTGTACACCCTCAATTAGGCCAACCCTCCGCCCCCTCTGATCCAAGTAGAACAACCCCAAGCCTATCCAATCTCTTACAGCTGCAATTTTCAAGCCTGGCAACATTCTTGTAAATCTCCTCTGTGCACTCTCCTGAGTAATGTGGTGACCAGAACTGTGTACACAACTCCAGCTGTAGCCTAACTAATGTTTCATACAGCTCATCATTGTTATCCCTGCTTTTGTATTCTATACCTTGTGCAATAAAGGAAATCATTCCATGTCCTTTTCTGGCCACCTTGTCCACCTTTCCTGCTATCCATTATGATCGCAGACCAGACCCCAACAGTGGCTAGGATGCTGTACAGAAACATCAATATTTTATTTAAATTTTGTAAGTCTGTGAGGAAAGGATACCGCACTCCAGGTGTGATTCACACAAAATAGGGAGATGGTAAATTAAAACAAACTTTATTACTGACACAGTATTAAAATATCTTTACATCACACATGACAATAGCTTACAATTTACCCCTTAAACAATGTTAATACTACAGTGAATACCGTAACCCTTAACTGCTATCTTTACATCCACTCCAACAACTGAAGATCTCCGGTTACAATCCGCTTTTAAATAGTTAGCAGACTCATGAATACTTGCTGTACGGAGATGTCTTTTGAGACTGTTTGAAAAGATAAACCTGAACATGTCAAAACCGTGCATAATCTCTGGCTGTATTTCGTCAGAAACTATCTCACAGCTTGCCTTCCACACAAAGACAAACTCTGAACCTTAACATCTGACTGCTTTAACCCTGGCTTCTCCCATTAACTATATCATCTCACTGAACTGAACACAATGTCTCTAATAATCCACTCTGCAGGGAACCCTCTTCATATAAGCAAAAATCCATTAGCCCAAACTTTTACCACGCTTTAATTGCACCTTAGGCTCCCCTGAATCCGAGCTGTCTTGCAAACCTGTTTTTTTGAAAACACTATTGCGGCAGTCATACAGACACTAAACCAGGCTGTTACCCCTTCCAGCACCAAATACATATATATATATATATATATATATGAAATTCATACATTCGTGTCACACCTTCAGGGAGCTGTGGACATGTAGTCCAAGGTCTCGTGCTTCCTCAACCCCTCAATATCTTCTCGTTTATTGAGTATTCCCTTGTTTTGTTTGCCCTCCCCCAAATGCATTACCTCACACTTTTCCAGACTGAATTGCATTTGCCACTTCTCCGCCCACTCAACTAAACAATTGATACCATTGGATAGCAGTCCTCTCCACTATCAATGCCTGGACAGTTTTTGTGTCCCCCTCCCTACTGGTATGTGTTGTTGATCATTTCCAGATTGTGTTGGTCACTGGTCCAGGGCCTCTGAGAGTTGCTGCTCGGTGTTTCTCAGTTTTATTCCAACCTCACTTATTTGAAATGTTTTTGGAAACATTTCCAGAATGTTATTTCCGAATTGTGTTTTAAACTGAAGTAAACCTGGATGAGCAGTGAATGGAATCAGGAGTTTGGAGCCTCCAGTTCCACACCAGGGTGACCAACACTGACAGGGTTGGAGCTGAGACGGAGTACAACCCGGAAGCAGCGGTGGCGGGGGCGGGCAAGCCAGGCCAGATGGTGGGGGGTGAATGTAATGCGCCGCTCCATGTCGCATTACATTCACCCCCCACCATCTGGCCTGTGAAATCCTACCAACCGTCCTGGTTTGAGACAATTCACACCTCTTTAACCTGGGGTTACCCCATCTCTGGATCTGTAAAGATTTAATGTCTGGCATCTTTGAATCTGTCTATATATATGTTTCTGGAACCTACCTCTTCATTCACCTGAGGAAGGAGCAGCGCTCCGAAAGCTAGTGTTTGAGACAAACCTGTGCACTTTAACCTGGTGTAGTCAGACTTCTTCCTGTGGACGTAGTTTCCGGCGGCGGGTCTGCGCGCTGACACACTTCCGGCGCGGGGGTGCTGACGTGTATCCGGCGGCGCGGCGCGCAGCAGCAGCGGGGCAGATGGCGGAGGCTGACGGGGACCTGGACCTGGAGAATGAGGAGACCGAGCGGCCGGCGGAGAAACCGCTGGAAACACGGACAGCGGAGCGGCGGATCTGAGAGGGTGACCGACTATGCGGAGGAGAAAGAGATTCTCAGCTCGGACCTGGAGACGGTGAGGGCCTGGGGAGGAGGGTATGGGGGGAGGAGGAGGGTATGGGGGAGGGGGAGGAGGGTATGGGGGGAGGAGGAGGGGTATGGGGGAGGAGGAGGGTATGGGGGGAGGGGAGGAGGGTATGGGGGGAGGGGGAGGAGGGTATGGGGGGAGGGGGAGGGGGAGGAGGGTATGGGGGGAGGGGGATGGGGGGGAGGAGGGGATGGGGGGGAGGAGGGTATGGGGGGAGGGGGATGGGGAGGAGGGTATGGGGGGAGGGGGATGGGGAGGAGGGTATGGGGGAGGGGGATGGGGAGGAGGGTATGGGGGGAGGGTATGGGGGGAGGAGGGTATGGGGGGAGGGGGATGGGGAGGAGGGTATGGGGGGAGGGGGATGGGAGGAGGGGATGAGGGAGGAGGGAATGGGGGAGGGGGATGGGGAGGAGGGTATGGGGGGAGGGGATGGGGAGGAGGGTAGTGGGGGGAGGGGGATGGGGAGGAGGGTATGGGGGGAGGGGGATGGGGAGGAGGGTATTGGGGGAGGGGATGGGGAGGAGGGTATGGGGGGAGGGGGATGGGGAGGAGGGTATGGGGAGGAGGGGGATGGGGAGGAGGGTATGGGGAGGAGGGTATGGGGGAGGGGATGGGGAGGAGGGTATATGGGGAGGAGGGTATGGGGGGAGGGGGATGGGGAGGAGGGTATGGGGGAGGGGGATGGGGAGGAGGGTATGGGGGGAGGGGGATGGGGAGGAGGGGGATGGGGGGGAGGGGGATATGGGGGGAGGGGGATATGGGGGGGAGGGGGATGGGGAGGAGGGTATAGGGGAGGAGGGGATGGGGGAGGGGGAGGAGGGGAGGGGAGGAGGGGAGGGGGAGGAGGGTATGGGGGGATGGGGAGGAGGGGATGGGGAGGAGGGTATGGGGGGAGGAGGGGATGGGGTGGAGGGTATGGGGGAGGGGGATGGGGTATGGGGGATGGGGAGGAGGAGGGGATGGGAGGAGGAGGGGATGGGGAGGAGGGGGATGGGGAGGAGGAGGGGATGGGGAGGGGGGAGGAGGGTATGGGGGAGGGGGAGGGGAGGAGGGTATGGGGGAGGGGGGGGGAGGAGGGTTATGGGGGAGGGGGAGGAGGGTTGGGGGAGGGAGGGGGGAAAGGAGGGTATGGGGGAGGGGGAGGGGGAGGAGGGGTATGGGGCGAGGGGGAGGAGGGTATGGGGAGGGGAGGGGGGGAAAGGAGGGTATGGGGGAGGGGGGGAAGAGAGATGGGTGAGGGAGGAGGGTATGGGGGAGGGGGAGGGGCAGGAGGAGATGGGGGAGGAGGGGAGGGGAGGAGGGAGGGAGGAGGGTATGGGGAGGGGACGGGAGGAGGGTATGGGGGGGAGGGAGGAGAGATGGGGAGGGGAGGGGGGGTGAGGGGCTATAGCGGGGAGTGGATTCAGAGAGGTATGGGGTCGGGGGGGGGGGTTGGAGTTATAGGGTTGGGAGGGAGGAGGTTCAGAAAGATATGATGTTTTGTGGGGAGGAGGTTCAGAGAGGTATGGGGTTTTGTGGGGAGGCGGTTCTGGGGGAGAGGGGGGGGGGGAGAGGTGGAGGGGCCTTAGAAAGTGAATGACTATGAAGGAGGTTCTGGGGAATTGAGGGTAGGGTAAGGAGAGGGAGCTGAGAGTATGGTGATCGGTGAGAGTCGGAGGGGAGGGTGACAGTTGTAAATAGGGGGAGAGGGAGATTGAATTCCCATTCTCCTCTCCCCCTCCCATTAACTCCCAATCTCATTGCCCTGCCATACTCTCACAGGACTTTCTGGCAGGCAGAGACCATTCAATAAGATTATAGCTGATCTGTTTGCTAGTGTCAATTCCACTAATCTGTCTGTCTCTGTAACCTTTGACTCCCTTGTCTTATCGAAAATCTGTCTAACTCCACCGTGAATATATCAACAATGAGGAATTTGAAAGGGGAGGACAATGCTGGGGGTGGTGTGATAACATGGCTGAGGAGGGATTATTTACAACAGTGAATGTGGATTGTGACTGGTGTGTGTTTCTGTTCACAGGCGATGTCCGTCATTGGAGACAGAAGGTCGTGCGAACAGAAAGCTAAACAGGAAAGGTCTGAATCACCCATTCGATTTGCAGGTTACTCTTTGGGGGTTGGTGAAGGAGGGGAAGCAGGAATGGTACCGGGAAATGAGAAACCTTCCAACTTTAGTCCAGCTCCGTCTGCCATTCGTCGGCCCACTGGCCTAATTGATCAAGATCCCGTTGCAATCCTAGATAACCTTCTTCACTATCCACTGTGCCACCAATCTTGGTGTCATCTGCAAACTTACTAACCATGCCTCCTAAATTCTCATCCAAATCATTAATATAAATCACAAATAACAGTGGACCCAGCACCGATCCCTGAGGCAAACCACTGGTCACAGGCCTCCAGTTTGAAAAACAACCCTCTACCACTACCCTCTGCCTTCTGTCGTCCAGCCAATTTTGAATCCAATTGGCAACCTCACCCTGGATCCCGTGAGCTTTAACCTTCTGCAACAACCTACCATGCGGTACCTTGTCAAAGGCTTTGCTAAAGTCCATGTAGACAACGTCTACTGCACTGCCCTCATCTACCTTCTTGGTCACCCCCTCAAAAAACTCAATCAAATTTGTGAGACATGATTTTCCACGCACAAAGCCATGCTGACTGCCCCGAATCAGTCCTTGCCTCTCTAAATGCTTGTAGATCCTGTCTCTCAGAATACCTTCTAGCAACTTACCTACTACAGACGTTAGGCTCACCGGTCTGTAGTTCCCAGGCTTTTCCCTGCTGCCCTTCTTAAACAAGGGCACAACATTCGCCACTCTCCAATCTTCAGGCACCTCACCTGTGGCTGCCGATGATTCAAATATCTCTGTTAGGGGACCCGCAATTTCCTCCCTAGCCTCCCACAACATCCTGGAATACATTTCATCAGGTCCCGGGGATTTATCTACCTTGATGCGCTTTAAGACTTCCAGCACCTCCTCCTCTGTAATATGCACACTTCTCAAGACATCACTATTTATTTCCCTTAGTTTCCTAACATCCATGCCTTTCTCCACCGTGAATACCGATGAGAAATATTCATTCAGGATCTCACCCAACTCTTGTGGCTCTGCACATAGATGTCCTTGTTGATCCTTAAGAGGCCCTACTCTGTCCCTAGTTACTCTTTTCCCCTTTATGTATCTGTAGAATCTCTTTGGATTCTCCCTTGCATTATTTGCCAAAGCAATTTCATGTCCCCTTTTTGCCCTCCTGATTACCCACTTAACTCTATTTCGACAATCTCTATACTCTTCAAGGGATCCACTTGATCCCAGTTGCTTATGTACGTCATATGTCTCCTTTTTGACCAGAGTCTCAATATCTCGAGTCACCCAGGGTTCCCTACTTCTACCAGCCTTACCCTTCACTCTAAAGGGAATGTGCTTACCCTGCACCCTGGTTAACACATTTTTAAAAGCCTCCCATTTACCAGCCATCCCTTTGCCTGCCAACAGTCTCCCCCAATCTACCTCTGCAAGTTCCTGTCTGATACCATCAAAATTGGCCTTGCCCCAATTAAGAATTTTAACTCTTGGGCCAGCCCTATCATTCTCCAGAGCTATCTTAAAACTAATGGAGTTATGGTCACTTGTCCCAAAGTGATCCCTCACTAGCACTTCTGTCACTTGCCCTTCCTTATTTCCCAAGACGAGGTCAAGTTTTGCCCCCTCTCTAGTCGGTCCATCCACATACTGAATGAGAAATTCCTCCTGAATACACTCAACAAATTTCCCTCCATCCAAGCCCCTAATGCTATGGCTGTCCCAGTCAATGTTGGGAAAGTTAAAGTCCCCTACTACTACCACCCTATTATTCTTGCAGCTATCTGTAATCTCCTTACATATTTGCTCCTCAATTTCCCGCTGACTATTTGGGGGCCTGTAGTACAGTCCTACCAAGGTGATCTCTCCCTTCTTATTTTTCAGTTCCACCCATATAGACTCAGTGGGCGAACCCTCGGATATATCCCCTCTAAGTACTGCCGTGATGTTCTCCCTAATCAAAAACGCCACTCCCCCTCCTCTCTTACCTCCTGTTCTATCCTTTCTATAGCATCTGTACCCCGGAACATTGAGCTGCCAGTCCTGCCCCTCCCTTAGCCATGTTTCAGTCATAGCTATAATATCCCAGTCCCATGTGCCCGTCCATGCCCTGAGTTCATCCGCTTTGCCCGTCAGGCCCCTTGCATTGAAATAAATGCAGTTTAATGTAGACTTTCCTTGCTCTCTGCCCTGCTTTCTCTGGTTATGCTTTACACACTCTCCCTTCCTGCCTTTTGTTTCTGTCCCCACTGATTTCCTACATCGGTTCCCATCCCCCTGCCACATTAGTTTAAACCCTCCCCAACTGCACTAGCAAACACACCCCTGAGAACATTGGTTCCGGTCCCACCCAGATGCAGACCGTCCGATTTGTACAGGTCCCACCTCCCCCAGAACCGGTCCCAATGTCCCAGGAATTTGAAACCCTCCCTCTTGCACCATCTCTCAAGCCACGTATTCATCCTAGCTATCCTGTCATTCCTACTCTGACTATCACGTGGCACTGGTAGCAATCCTGAGATTACTACCTTTTGAGGTCCTACTTTTTAGTTTAACCCCTAACTCCCTAAATTCAGCTTGTAGGACCTCATCCCGTTTTTTACCTATATCGTTGGTGCCTATATGCACCACGACAGCTGGCTGTTCACCCTCCCCCTCCAGAATGCCCTGCAGCCGCTCCGAGACATCCTTGACCCTTGCACCAGGGAGGCAACATACCAACCTGGATTCTCGTTTGCGTCCGCAGAAACGCCTGTCTATTCCCCTTACAATTGAATCCCCTATCACTATAGCTCTGCCACTCTTTTTCCCGCCCTTCTGTGCAGCAGAGCCAGCCACGGTGCCATGAACCTGGCTGCTGCCACCTTCCCCTGGTGAGCCATCTCCCCCAACAGTTTCCAAAACGGTAAATCTGTTTTGGAGGGAGATGACCGCAGGGGATCCCTGCACTGCCTTCCTACTCTTCCTCTGTCTGTTGGTCACCCATTCCCTATCTGCCTCAGTCATTTTAATCTGCGGTGTGACCAACTCAATGAATGTGCTATCCACAACTTTCTCAGCATCGCGGATGCTCCAAAGTGAGTCCATCCGCAGCTCCAGAGCCGTCAAGCGGTCTAACAGGAGCTGCAGTTGGACACACTTCTTGCAGATGAAGGAGTAAGGGACACCAGAAGGCTCCCTGACTTGCCACATCTCACAAGAGGAGCATGACACGGGTCTGAGCTCTCCTGCCATGACTTAAACCTGAAGTTAAATTTGAACTACACTACACAGCTAAGAGAAAGTCAAAGAGAGAGAAATCACTTACCAGTCACAAGCCAATCACTTACCTGCTGACTGTGATGTAATTGCTCCCGAGACTCCCTCACAGGTCTGCTTCTCTGCACCTCCTTAAGATGAGCACCAAATTCCCTTAACTGGTTAATTAATTGGACATTTTTTTGGGGGGGGAAACTCAACACCAAACTCCAAAAAAACACAGCCCTCACTCACCTCTTACCCGAACTCAGCCTTACCCAAACTCAGATACACTCTGTTTGCCTCCAGCACTCTGTTTCTATAGGCACTTCAGCCACACCCTTTGTATCCTTCCTGATTTACAGTCAGCCAATAGGCCTGCTCCCAAAACTGATCTCCCGAAACTACCAGCTGACCTGCAAGGTAAGGAAGTTGTTAAGCAGTACTTACCTCACCCACGCCGCGACCTTTTAAACTGTCCCCTCTGCCTCGCAGCTCCCGCGCTTTTTCAATCTCCCGCGCTGTTTCCAAAGTCCCGGCTCTCTCTCTCTCCCGAACTACCAGCTGACCTGCAAGGTAAGGAAGTTGTTAAGCAGCACTTACCTCACCCACGCCGCAACCTTTTAAACTGTCCCCTCTGCCTCGCAGCTCCCGCGCTTTTTCAATCTCCCGCGCTGTTTCCGAAGTCCCGGCTCTCTCTCTCTCTCCCGAACTACCAGCTGACCTGCAAGGTAAGGAAGTTGTTAAGCAGTACTTACCTCACCCACATTCTCAGTCTTTTCGCGTGATCAGCACTCTTTCTCCTCCCTGATCCAGCTTCTTGGGCTGTCCTGCTGTGTTTAAGGCTTTCAGACCGATCGCTTTCATCCGAGAGGTGAAAGTTCATTATTCCAGTTCGCTGTGCCTTGTATTAGTCAGCCTGGGTAAGAACTGCGGTTAATTTTTCCCCCCCTTTCCCTTCAGGGAGAAAGAGCTGGCAAAAGTGACCATCAGGAAGGAAGATGTCGAATTGATAGTAAGTCATGTTTGCAATTATACAAAGCATTTATTTTAATGATTCAAAACAGCTTTATCTGCCAGGTCCCCTGTTTGATCCCGTGCCACGTTAAACATGGGAGGTTCCTGCTCAATGCTGATGTTCATTGTAGACCGGGCAAAAGAAAACCCCATGCAAAATAAAATGGGCAGAGTTTCCTGCTCAGCACTCAGTGTCTGGTTGCATCTGTCCTTCAGCAAAGACTCAGCAGAACAGATGCATTTAGGTAACTGCATGAGGGGGAAAGGAATAGCATGGGGAGATGGAGGGAGGATGCTTGATGGCCTAGAAACACCAGCATGGTGGTGGGATTGATTTGGCAAATCTTATGTAAATGTTGAAAATATTTTTTGCAAGCTAGTTAGATCCTAGAGATTGGATGATAGCTAATAGTGGGGTATCACAGGGATCGGAGCTAGGACCCCAGCTGTTCACTATATATTAGTGATTTAGATGAGGGAACTAAATGTAATATCTCCAAATTTGCAGGTGACACAAAGCTGGGTGGGAGGGTGAGCTGTGAGGAGGATGCAGAGATGCTTCAGTGTGATTTAGACAAGCTGAGTGAGTGGGAAAATGCATGGCAGATGCTGTATAATTGGATAAAATGAGGTTATCCACTTTGGTAGCAAAAAACAGGAAGGCAGACTATTATTGAATGGCTATAGATTGAGGGAAGAGAATGTGCAACGAGACCCGAGTGTCTCTACATCAGTCACTGAAAGGTACAGCAGTTGGTAAAGAAGGCAAATGGTACCTTGCCATTCAGAGCGAGAGGTTTCGAGTATAGAAGCAGGGATGTGTTGCTGCAATTGTACAGGGCCTTGGTGAGGCCACACCTGGAGTATTGTGGGCAGTTTTGGTCTCCTTCTCTGAGGAAGGTTGTTCTTGCTCTCGAGGGAGCGCAGCGAAGGTTTACCAGACTGATTCCTGGGATGGCGGGACTGACGCATTAGGAGGTTGAGTCAGTTAGGATTATATTCACTGGGGTTCAGAAGAATGAGCGGGGATCTCATTGAAACTTTTAAAATTGTAACAGGATTAGACAGGGTAGAGGCAGGAAAGATATGTTCCCGATGGCGGGGAGTCCAGAACCTGGGGTCACAGCCTGAGGTTACAGGGTAGACCATTTAGGAGAGCGATGAGGGGAAATGTTTTCACTCGAGTGGTGAGCCAGTGGAAATCGCTACCACAAAAAGTAGTTGCGGCCATAACATTACGTTTTCAAGAAGGAGCTAGATATCGCTCTTAGGGCTAATGGGATCAAAGGATATGGGAGGAAAGCGGGAACATGTTACTGAGTTGGATGATCAGCTATGATCATGACAAATGGTGGAACAGGCTCGAAGGGCCGAATGGCCTCCTGCTTCTATATTCTATGTTGCAGTCAGTTCATTGTGTAGTGCAAGGGTTTGGGCCCAATTAACCATTCCAATTTAATAGTGGCTTCAGTCCAATTAACTCAATGTGGAATCAGAAAAAAAATTGTTTGTCTGCTTCAGTCTGTGTTCCCACCACAGGAGGATGTGGGTTTGAGCACCACCCCAGAACGTGGACCCGTATCTAATGTTTTTATTGCAGTGCCGAGGGACTGACAAATTCTAAGAAATGCCGTTTTACTGGTACACCATTAAACCCAGGCTCTGTCTGCCACGTCAGGTGGGTTTTAAGAATCCATGACCCTACTGCTTCACCTGAAGCAGAGTGGCTGCGGTTTTTGAACAACAACCAATTGCTGGAAGAATATGGGTGCTGGCCTGACATGTTGTCATATTGGAATAACGCAGGGCTTTCTTAACTTTATCGAATCTTGTGACAAGAGGAGGCCATTCAGCTCATCACCCCTGCGGTAGCTCTTTGAAAGAGTAATCCGTTAGTCCCACGCCCCTCTTCTTTCCCCATAGTTGTGCATTCCCCCCCCCCCCTTTAATATTTATTGAATTTGAAGTTATTGATTCTGCTGTCGTCACCACATCATTAAAAACTCAGTATATTTTTAAAAGTCTCCACAAAAACAGGTCCAGCACGAGCCACTGAAGGTGAGGGGAAACCATGTCAACGCCACCCCCGTGACACATTTGTTTGTCATTTTTCTCCAGATGAACGAGATGGAGATCTCTCGAAATGCAGCCGAGCGAGGTCTGCGGGAACATTTGGGCAACGTCGTCGAAGCTTTGATCGCTCTCACCGACTGAGGTCACGCTGTGTTTCCTGGGACTGTTTCGGACATGTTGGTGAGGGAGGGGGGGGGGAACTGCAAAGAGATTGGGGGAAGGGGTGGATGGAATTGGAGGTCCATCCATCTGTGCAAACACTACCCACTGTTCGGTGACAGGGCTGGGATGGTCTCGGTGAGGTGAATGCTTTGCTGGCGCAAGTGCTACTCAAGATCCGACACTGAATCCTTAAGATGGGCAAAACCTTCCGAATGGGTAGGAACAAAAGGACTTGAATCAATAAAATACAAACTCATTTACTCAAACCAGGCCTTGATGTCCACTTGCCTTTGGAGATTTAACAATGAGGGGGCGAAGATGATTCTTAGTGTGAAGAATGCTCGATCAGCACGACATTCGCCCATTACCAGTTTGAAACAGTAATTTCTTCTTCAGCTTCTCAATTTAAAGTAATCTTCTGGACCTCTTTCCAATTATTTTAAACCTTGCTACGACCTCTTTTATCTTGGCTGAAAAAATAAATGTTTCTCTGCTCTTTCCTCTAATTCAATCCCTCAAACTGAGGGGTCAGCTTCTCTCCTCTCTGCACCTCCTCTGCAGTTTGGAGTAATTTCCTCGTATCCGTGTTGGTAAAGTCTCTGGACTGCAGATCAGTCAGACCCGAGCGCTGGGCAGTTTGGACAGGATAGCCACCTGTCTTGGTTGTATTCAGGTCCTGTTATTTCTGGCTGTCCTGCCTCTAAGAGTCCCTGATTGTATTCCACCTCTGCTGTACCTCGATTACCCCTTTTTTAATGCACAGACTGAGCCCCTCATCGTCCCAGGACCCCAGCTGGCCCCATTATGCAGCCTTGGTCTTTCAAAAAGCCGTTGTCACAATAACGCACAGGAGAAAAGCATGGGAGTGCGGCATAAACCGTTCAAAAACCATTGGAATCGGGACACTCCATTTTACTGGTTTAATGAGACCATGGCTGGTCTGTGACAACTTTGACCCGTACATAACAAAAATCTCACCAACCTCAGATTTAAATGATTCGCTGATGTGGCCCTGTTTGTGGAAGGTAGTTTCAAACGTCTACCGCCTTTGGTGTGTTTCTTAACTTCACTGCTGAAAGACCTGGCTCTATTTTTCTTTTTAATTATTCCAATTAAGGGGCAATTTAGCGTGGCCAATCCACCTACCCTGCACATCTTTGGGCTATGGGAGGCCAGACCCACGCAGACACGGAGAATGTGCAAACTCCACACAGACAGTGACCCGGGGCCGGGATTGAACCCAGGTACTCGGTGCCGTGAGGCAGCAGTGCTAACCACCGTGACGCCCAACTGGCTCTATTTTTTCACTTCCCCTTAGTCCAATCAACATATATCATTTCCCTCTATTTGGGGAAAGATGCCGAGACCAGAAGATTCTCAGTGGTTGGAGATGTTTGGTGGTGTCCCACAGGGTTTTCTAAGACAGCTGTTCATCAATAATTTGAGGGAGTGGGCTGCACGGTGGCGTAGAGGTTGGTACTCCTGTCTGACGGTGCCAAGGTCCCAGGTTCGATCCTGGCTCTGGGCCACTGTCCGTGTGGGGTTTGCACTTTTTCCCCGTGCCTGCGTGGGTCTCACCCCCACAACCCAAAGATGTGCAGGTTAGGTGGATTGGCCACGCTAAATTGCCCCTTAATCGGAAAAAATGAATTGGGTACTCTAAAGTTATTTAAAAATATATAATTTTGAGGGAGTGTTGTTAGGTCTTGTGGTGCAGTGGGTAAGGGCCCTGCCCTTTTGAGCCAGAGGCTGGGGATTTGAGTCCCAGCCCAGGCTGAGGAAGGCGAGTTCATAACCGGTTGAGAATCAACCTGCAAATCACATGCCAATGGCAGCTGGTAAGAGTGGGAGGAATCCCTGATCGGCCGTGTGAAGGAAGGAAGTTGGAGCCTTTACCTTAACTGTCCATGGTTCTGGGCTACAAACCTTGGGTTATGGGGAGGCGCGGATCAAATCAGCTGTGACCTCATTGAATGGCGGAGCAGACTTGGATGGTTCAATGGCCCACTCCTCATTCTTGTGTAAATCTCTATAAAATAGGAAGTGCGGTACCTAACATGGAGAACAAAATGAAGGATATTAAGGTTGTGGACTGGACAAAAATTCCTGTCGGGTCGAATTCGGTGTTGGTGAATATGAGGCAGTACGTTATGGTGAGCAAGTTGGACGGTGGCAGAATGGATGCACTGGAAGGGCAGAGTGATTGGGGGTCGTGTTTTACACAATATTCGGGTGGCACAGTGGTTAGCACTGCTGCCTCACGGCACCGAGGACCCAGGTTCGATCCCAGCCCTGGGTCACTGTCCGCATGGAGTTTGCACACACTCCCCGTGTTTGCATGGGTTTCACCCGCACAGCCCATAAAAATTTGTGCAGGGTAGGTGGATTGGCAACACTAAATTGGGCTGGTTTATCACAGTGGGCTAAACAGCTGGCTTGTAATGCAGAACAATGCCAGCAGCGCGGGTTCAATTCCCGTACCGGCCTCCCCGAACAGGCACCGGAATGTGGCGACTAGGGCCTTTTCACAGTAACTTCATTGAAGCCTGCTTGTGACAATAAGCGATTATTAAATTGCCACTTAATTAGAAAAAAAATAATTGGGTGCTCTAAAAAACAATAATACATTTAAAAAAAAAAAAAAAAAAGTTTCACACAATATTAAAAGGAGCTGTTCCAAGTGGATGACCATAGAGTGCTGGGTTTGGTAATGGAAGTACGGGATATAAAAGTCAGGACGTAACGGGGAATCTATAAAATCTTAGTGCAGCCACAGCCTTTGAGTAGATTGCCATCTGGATGGTGCAGAGATAGCGAGGAGCAAATTTGCCATGTGAACAATTAAAACGGAGAGAATTCGAAAGACCGAGGTGCTGAAACATGGACTGATGGAGCAGAGGAGATAGTAATACATTTCCAGTGATAGAGAGTTCTAGAACAAGAGGGAAAGGTTACACCGAAAGATCTACGGTAGACTTCTTTACACCCATGTTTGAGAGCTTGTGGGGCTAGCGACTGAAAGTGTCAACGTTTAAAAATAGATGGTTAAAGGCAAGGGGAATAAAGGGATGTGTGACGAGCGACTTCTCAGATGGAAAACAAACACTAACGGGCAGATTCCATGTTGTAATTTGTATTTGATTCAAAATGCAGTTATACAAGGGTCCCCAATTCCCTCCTATGCAGGAACAGTGCATAGACCTAGGATGGGCCGCATGAGTGACCCTCCGTCACCTGTGGGTTGTGAGATTGAAATCGGGGCTGGTTCACTCATCATGACCCCATGAATAAGATTGGATACATTTAATACACGCCAAATATTTCAGAACGAGTTATAGAACATGCTTAATAATTAATATATTCATAGAACTGTCACCAACTTCAAGTGGAAAAAACAAAAGAAACATTTAAACTTTGGACACACGGCACTCACAGTCAATGTTGTGAGCAATCAACACGCTCCTCACTTCACACGCCCTCGCTTTACGTGAGAACCATTTCAGTCATACTGGTAGGAAGAAAACTACACGGACAGGAATCAGTGGAATATGGCGACATTCTGCACGGGCAACGGTCAAAATGTCTCATGGGGCTCAACCCAGGTGGGCCGCACGTTGTCTTCCCCCCCCCCCCCCCCCCCCCCCCTCACACACTGGCATAGACCATGTATTCAAAGTCATAAACGGATCCCAGTTTCTGCAAATGTGTGCATATCCATTTGCAACGCCGCACTTACCGAATTGATCCATGCCCACAGGTAACATTTCCTGAACGACCACAGGCTTCACCTGAGAAGTAGCAAGTAACAGTCACACTACACCACTGCCAGGCAATGATTATTTCTAACGAGAGAATCTAACCACCTTCCCTTGGAAGTTCATCCGCATTACCATGGCTGAACCCTCTGTCACCATCCAGCCTTGACCAGCAACAGCCAGTTCCCCTCCAAGCCACACACCACCTTGACTTGAAAGGGGTGAAAGCCAAGTGGGAGGAGGAGTTGGGGATGGAGTTGGAGGAGGGGGTATGGCGTGAGAGTCTGCGGGGGGGGGGGGGGTGAACGTAACATCATGTGTGAGGTTAGGGCTGATAGAGTTGAAGGGAGTGCATGGGGCTCCTTTGACCAAGTCCAGGATGAGCAGGCTATTTGCGGGGGTGAGTGTTGTGGGAGGGGCCGGCTAACCATGTTCTGGTCGTGTCCTAAGCTTGTGGGTTTCTGGGTCGTCTCCTTTGGCACCATGTCGGCGGTCCTACACATTTTTTAGGGGTTGGGGTGGTGTTTGTTATTACCTGTTTTTGTTGTTGCGATGTATAAAATTTGAAAAAGCTGAATAAAAATATATTTCTAAAAACTTTACAATTTATATAAATGGCTTGAATGATGGGACCAATGGTCAGGTTGCTAAACTTGCCGATGTCAGAAAGATAGGTAGGGAAGTAAGTTGTGAAGAGGACAGAAGGAGGCTGCAAAGGGACATTGATAGGTTAGGTCAGTGGGCAAAGATCTGGCAAATGGAGTATAACGTTGGAAAATGGGAAATTATCCACTTTGGCAGGAAGAATAAACAAGCTTATTATCCAAATGGGGAGAGATTGCAGAGCTCCGAGATGCAGAGGGATCTGGGTGACCTAGTGCATGCATTGCAAAATGTTAGTCTGCAGGTACAGCGAGTAATTAGGAAAGTGAATAGAATGTTTTGTCTATAGTGAGAGGAGCTGATTACAAAAGTAAAGAGGTTATGCTGTGGATGTACAGGGCATTGGTGAGACAACAACTGCAGTATTGTGGACAGTATCGGCCTCCTTATTCAAGGAAGGATGTAAATGCATTGGAAGCAGTTCAGAAGGTATACTGGATGTGGAGAGGATGTTTCCTCTTGTCGGAGAATCTATAACTCAGGATCACAGCTTAAAAATACGAGGTCGCTCATTTAACTCAGAAGGTGCAAATTCTTTCTCTGAGGTTTGAGAGCCTCTGGAGCTCTCTTCCTCTGGAAGCAGGTGTCCTGGAATATTTGTAAGGTAGAGCTTGATAGATCCTTGATTAACGAGGATTATCGGGGATCGGCAGGAATGTGGGGCTGAGTTACAATACGGCCAACCGTGAACTTATTGAATGGCGGAACAGCCGCGAGGGGCCGAATGGTCCACTCCTCCTTATTCATCTGCACATATTCAATGATTCAGCACTGCCGTCTCGAGGGCAATTAGTGGTGGGCAGCAAATGCTGGTCCTGCCAATGGTTCCCACATCCTGAGAATTAATTTAAATAAAGGAGATCGCCTTGTCTAGTTATTGTGGTTTTAAAATGCAATTATCCCAAAAGGTTCCGGTTTGTTTGCCCAGAGTGGAGAAGAGGAACATCATGCGCTGTAACATGACCACAGCTTCTGCAAGGTAAAATGACCAAGGGGAGCACAGTGTGATTTCAGAATCCATTTCAGCCTGCGTCGTCTATTGAACAACCTCCAGGCCATTGGTGTGCTGAGGGTTTTAAAGTGTTGTCCCAAGTTCTATTTCCGTATAATAAGCTGGTTTAAAGAGCCTCAAAGGATTTGCAGTTAATCTCTTCTTTAATGCTCGTTCGACACAGTTTGACATTCCGATTGGAAGTTCAGGGTCCGTCCACATCTCATCCCCACTGCCGGGCTGCAAAACCCTTTTCATCGACAGTTGCTGGTCGTTATTGGAGTTGGGAGAGTCTGATTTTGCCAGCTCGTGATTTTTGTGGTGCTTCACTGCAGCATGGTGTTGGGATTCCCGAGACTGCACAGCCTGTTACAAAAGAGCCTAGGACGAAATCGGGGTGCATTCGACTTGTGGGTGCCCTGAACCCCGAGCTCTTCGACTGTGGGGGAATGTGTGAGCGCAGTTTTCGAGCACAGGTAAATGGCGGGCTTGGACGGGGAAGGGGACAAGGCTAAGGGGGAGTTGGGGTTTAGGAGGCAGAGAAGGCCGATGGATGGGAGCAGGTCCCCAGTCTTCAGAGAGAATGGATTAGAGTCAGAGATGAGTCTGATTTCTCAATGAGGGAAGAATGAGTCCGTTTAGATGAAGGGAAAGTCAGAGGGTCAGTACTGAGGGAGTGCCGCACTGTCAGAGGGTCAGTACTGAGGGAGTGCCGCACTGTCAGAGGGTCAGTACTGAGGGAGTGCTGCACTATCAGAGGGTCAGTACTGAGGGAGTGTCGCACTGTCAGAGGGTCAGTACTGAGGGAGTGCTGCACTATCAGAGGGTCAGTACTGAGGGAGTGCTGCACTGTCAGAGGGTCAGTACTGAGGGAGTGCCGCACTGTCAGAGGGTCAGTACTGAGGGAGTGCCTCACTGTCAGAGGGTCAGTACTGAGGGAGTGCCGCACTGTCAGAGGGTCAGTACTGAGGGAGTGCTGCACTGTCAGAGGGTCAGTACTGAGGGAGTGCCGCACTGTCAGAGGATCAGTACTGAGGGAGTGCCGTCCTGTCAGAGGGTCAGTACTGAGGGAGTGTTGCACTGTCAGTGGGTTAGTTCTGAGGGAGTGCCGCACTGTCAGAGGGTCAGTACTGAGGGAGTGCTGCACTCTCAGAGGGTCAGTACTGAGGGAGTGCTGCACTCTCAGAGGGTCAGTACTGAGGGAGTGCTGCACTGTCTGAGGGTCAGTACTGAGGGAGTGCTGCAGTGTCAGAGTGTCAATGCTGAGGGAGTGCTGCACTGTCTGAGGGTCAGTACTGAGGGAGTGCCGCACTGTCAGGGTCAGTACTGAGGGAGTGCTGCACTGTCAGAGGGTCAGTACTAAGGGAGTGCTGCACTGTTTGGGGGGGAATGAGGCAGTGCTTTTTTATGACAGCGACTCCGTGTCAAGAAATAATTAATTGGCTGTAAAGCACTTTTGGATGACCCTTGTTTATAGAAGGTGCTATGTAAAGGCAAATTCTTCATTTAGCTGTAGAATTTCTGATTTATGTCGGTGACAATCCTTTCTTTAACATTAGCTCAGTCATCAACCTTGCTGCCTCATTGGAAAGGTGCACCTTCTAGGTGGACACAAACTAGGCTCAATCTTTAACCAGTACTGAGTTTATTTATCTTGGCTAATGCAGACCTAGGGGCTGTGGGTGGCAGTCAGCTCCTTCAGGAACTGTGTCCCAGTGAGAGTCAGCTCCTTAAGGAACTGTCCCCCAATGAGAGTCAGCACCTTCAGGAACTGTGTCCCAGTGAGAGTCAGCACCTTCAGGAACTGTCCCCCAGTGAGAGTCAGCACCTTCAGGAACTGTGTCCCAGTGAGAGTCAGCTCCTTCAGTAACTGTTCCCCAGTGAGAGTCAGCACCTTCAGGAACTGTGTCCCAGTGAGAGTCAGCACCTTCAGGAACTGTCCCCCAATGAGAGTCAGCACCTTCAGGAACTGTGTCCCAGTGAGAGTCAGCTCCTTCAGGAACTGTGTCCCAGTGAGAGTCAGCACCTTCAGGAACTGTGTCCCAGTGAGAGTCAGCACCTTCAGGAACTGTGTCCCAGTGAGAGTCAGCTCCTTAAGGAACTGTCCCCCAATGAGAGTCAGCACCTTCAGTAACTGTCCCCCAGTGAGAGTCAGCACCTTCAGTAACTGTTCCCCAGTGAGAGTCAGCACCTTCAGGAACTGTGTCCCAGTGAGAGTCAGCTCCTTAAGGAACTGTCCCCCAGTGAGAGTCAGCACCTTCAGGAACTGTGTCCCAGTGAGAGTCAGCTCCTTAAGGAACTGTCCCCCAATGAGAGTCAGCTCCTTCAGTGACTGTTCTCCAGTGAGAGTCAGCACCTTCAGGGACTGTTCCCCAGTGAGAGTCAGCTCCTTCAGTAACTGTTCCCCAGTGAGAGTCAGCACCTTCAGGAACTGTGTCCCAGTGAGAGTCAGCACCTTCAGGAACTGTGTCCCAGTGAGAGTCAGCACCTTCAGGAACTGTCCCCCAAGTGAGAGTCAGCACCTTCAGGAACTGTCCCCCAGTGAGAGTCAGCACCTTCAGGGACTGTCCCCCAAGTGAGAGTCAGCACCTTCAGGAAATGTCCCCCAGTGAGAGTCAGCACCTTCAGGGACTGTCCCCCAAGTGAGAGTCAGCACCTTCATGGGAATTTCTACTCCGCATTATCTGAAACAACCTTACACCCCAGGTTAAAATTAGATGAACATTAAGCCAGTGTGGCGGTGCGTTTACTGTCCTTGGGACATGACAATATCTTAAAGTATCACTTCGTTGCCTAAGTGGTGTTTGTGACTGGTCACTTGTTAAACCTCTTGCCGAGATATTGATTTAACCACATGGTGAAGTTTCCCAGTGGTTCAGAGGAAGTATTGATGGTGTTTTCTGAAGGACATTTCCTGGGCACATTATAGATTATAGAACCGGGAAAATTTCAACCCAGCTTTCTGATGCCAGTTTTGCAAATTGTCAGATGAAATGAAGATGGGATTTGAACTCATGGCCAGCACTTTGCTTCTTCATATCGGAGATGTAGAACCATTGACTCATGACCAACAAACGTGGTTCCTGAGTGGATCGGTGCCTGTTTTCCAGGCCTGTCCTGCACATTGTGCCAGAGGCAGAACGCAGCAACTGTACAGCTGGTCCCGCAGCCCCAGGGAGAGGAACGGTCAGGTTTACTCCTCCACCCCGTTCTGCATCAGCAGAAAAGATTAAATGTTGGGTCCCTCCCAGCTGTTAGGGGCCCCGTGTGAAATTAGAAGCAAAATACTGAGGATGCTGGGAATTTGAGATAGAAACACAAAATGCTGGAGAAACCCATCAGGTCCGTCAGCAACTGTCGAGAAAGAAATAGAGTTAACGTGTCGATTCCGTACGACTCTTCCTCTGAGCCATTTGCCAAGTCTCGGCCCAGTGGGCAAGGGCTCAAACCTGTTACTGATGTGGGGAGGCCACAGGATAGGGAACTGAGAAATATCACACCGGTCCAGTTATCGGAGCTTTGCCAAGGTAGAGACTGAGGACAGTGCAGGGGAATTTGTCCCTGTCCTGGGAGTGTTTGATGGGGACAGTGTAGAGGGAGCTTTACTCTGTATCTAACCCCGTGCTGTACCTGTCCTGGGAGTGTTTGATGGGGACAGTGTAGAGGGAGCTTTACTCTGTATCTAACCCCGTGCTGAACCTGTCCTGGGAGTGTTTGATGGGGACAGTGTAGAGGGAGCTTTATTCTGTATCTAACCCCGTGCTGTACCTGTCCAGGGAGTGTTTGATGGGGAGAGTGTAGAGGGAGGTTTACTCTGTATCTAACCCTGTGCTGTACCTGTCCTGGGAGTGTTTGATGGGGAGAGTGTAGAGGGAGCTTTACTCTGTATCTAACCCCGTGCTGTCCCTGTCCTGGGAGTGTTTGATGGGGAGAGTGTAGAGGGAGCTTTACTCTCTATCTAACCCCGTGCTGTACCTGTTCTGGGAGTGTTTGATGGGGAGAGTGTAGAGGGAGCTTTACTCTGTATCTAACCCCGTGCTGTACCTGTTCTGGGAGTGTTTGATGGGGACAGTGTAGAGGGAGCTTTACTCTGTATCTAACCCCGTGCTGTACCTGTCCTGGGAGTGTTTGATGGGGACAGTGTAGAGGGAGCTTTACTCTGTATCTAACCCCGTGCTGTACCTGTCCTGGGAGTGTTTGATGGGGACAGTGTAGAGGGAGCTTTACTCTGTATCTAACCCCGTGCTGTACCTGTCCTTGGAGTGTTTGATGGGGACAGTGTAGAGATTATCTTTCACATGTTGTCTCGTGTAACCAGCTGTGTCTTTTCTTCCTGCCACAGATCTGCTGCTGCTGTGGCCCCTCCCCCTGCTCTCTCTGCTGCCCTTTTCTCCCAGGTGTTAAAGTGTCGTCCGGCACCCGGATGATGTACACCCTGTATCATATCGTCAGCTCAACTGGCTGCTGCCTCCTGCTCTCCAGAACCGTCACAGAGTCAGTGAGGGAGAGTGTAAGTACCAACCCTGGACCCACCTCCACCGTAGCCTTGCCATGTACCTCATAGAAAATAGAACATTACAGCGCAGTACAGGCCCTTCGGCCCTCGATGTTGCGCCGACCTGTGAAACCACTCTAAAGCCCATCTACACTATTTCCTTATCGTCCATATGTCTAATCAATGACCATTTGAATGTCCTTAGTGTTGGCGAGTCCACTACTGTTGCAGGCAGGGCATTCCACACCCTTACTACTCTCGGAGTAAAGAACCTACCTCTGACATCTGTCCTATATCTTTCTCCCCTCAATTTAAAGCTATGTCCCCTCGTGCTAGACATCACCATCTGAGGAAAATGGCTCTCACTGTCCACCCTATCTAATCCTCTGATCATCTTGTATGCCTCAATTAAGTCGCCTCTTAACCACCTTCTCTCTAACGAAAACAGCCTCAAGTCCCTCAGCCTTTCCTCATAAGATCTTCCCTCCATACCACGCAACATTCTGGTAAATCTCCTCTGCACCCTTTCCAATGCTTCCACATCCTTCCTATAATGCGGCGACCAGGATTGCACGCAATACTCCAAATGCAGCCGCACCAGAGTTTTGTACAGCTGCAACATGACCTCATGGCTCCGAAACTCAATCCCTCTACCAATAAAAGCTAACACACCGTACGCCTTCTTACCAACCCTCTCAACCTGGGTGGCAACTTTCAGGGATCTATGTACATGGACACCGAGATCTCTCTGCTCATCCACACTGCCAAGAATCTTACCATTAGCCCAGTACTCTGTCTTCCTGTTGTTCCTTCCAAAATGAATCACCTCACACTTTTCTGCATTAAACTCCATTTGCTACCTCTCAGCCCAGCGCTGCAGCTTATCTATGTCCCTCTGTAACTTGTAACCTCGTCAATCAGCCACCCACCAGCTGATGTAGGCCTCACTGACATCCCGAATCTCCATCAGCCCGACAACCCCCCCGAGATATCTCAAATGTGCCTGCACGCATCCCAAATTTCTGTTGTTCCACCTGTGGAGGAGAGTGTACATGGGGGTGTGGGAGGAGATTAAATGGGTGGGTAGAGTCAGTGATAGGGGAGAGTGTACATGGGGGTGTGGGAGCGGAGTGAATGGGGGGTAGAGTCAGTGATAGGGGAGAGTGTACATGGGGATGTGGGAGGAGATTAAATGGGTGGGTAGAGTCAGTGATAGGGGAGAGTGTACATGGGGGTGTGGGGGGGTATTAAATGGGGGGGTAGAGTCAGTGATAGGGGAGAGTGTACATGGGGGTGTGGGAGGGGAGCGAATGGGTGGGTAGAGTCAGTGATAGGGGAGAGTGTTCATGGGGGTGTGGGAGGGGATTAAATGGGGGGGTAGAGTCAGTGATAGGGGAGAGTGTACATGGGGGTGTGGGAGGGGAGTGAATGGGTGGGTAGAGTCAGTGATAGGGGAGAGTGTACATGGGGGTGTGGGAGGGGAGTGAATGGGTGGGTAGAGTCAGTGATAGGGGAGAGTGTACATGGGGGTGTGGGAGGGGATTAAATGGGTGGGTAGAGTCAGTGATAGGGGAGAGTGTACATGGGGGTGTGGGAGCGGAGTGAATGGGGGGTAGAGTCAGTGATAGGGGAGAGTGTACATGGGGGTGTGGGAGGAGATTAAATGGGTGGGTAGAGTCAGTGATAGGGGAGAGTGTACATGGGGGTGTGGGAGGGGAGCGAATGGGTGGGTAGAGTCAGTGATAGGGGAGAGTGTTCATGGGGGTGTGGGAGGGGATTAAATGGGGGGGTAGAGTCAGTGATAGGGGAGAGTGTACATGGGGGTGTGGGAGGGGAGTGAATGGGTGGGTAGAGTCAGTGATAGGGGAGAGTGTACATGGGGGTGTGGGAGGGGAGTGATTGGGGGGTAGAGTCAGTGATAGGGGAGAGTGTACATGGGGGTGTGGGAGGGGATTAAATGGGTGGGTAGAGTCAGTGATAGGGGAGAGTGTACATGGGGGTGTGGGAGGGGATTAAATGGGTGGGTAGAGTCAGTGATAGGGGAGAGTGTACATGGGGGTGTGGGAGGGGATTAAATGGGTGGGTAGAGTCAGTTATAGGGGAGAGTGTACATGGGGGTGTGGGAGGAGATTAAATGGGTGGGGAGTCAGTGACAGGGGAGAGTGTACATGGGGGTGTGGGAAGGGATTAAATGGGTGGGGAGTCAGTGATAGGGGAGAGTGTACATGGGGGTGTGGGAAGGGATTAAATGGGTGGGGAGTCAGTGACAGGGGAGAGTGTACATGGGGGTGCGGGAAGGGATTAAATGGGTGGGTAGTCAGTGAAAAGGGAGAGTGTACATGGGGGTGTGGGAGGGGAGTGAATGGGGGGTAGTCAGTGATAGGGAAGAGTGTACATGGGGGTGTGGGAGGGGATTAAATGGGTGGGTAGAGTCAGTGATAGGGGAGAGTGTACATGGGGGTGTGGGAGGGGAGTGAATGGGGGGGTAGACAGTGATAGGGGAGAGTGTACATGGGGGTGTGGGAGGGGAGTGAATGGGGGCGTAGACAGTGATAGGGGAGAGTGTACATGGGGGTGGGGCAGGATGAGGAAGATGGGCAGAATTCCGTTTCCTCCCTCTGGTGTCTACCATTCCCATGCGAATGTCTTTCTAAAGGTCAGTGTTGGTTCGGGATACTGTGAAGGGTAGATGTTTATCCTCCGTATGTTTGGTTCATCCTTGTCCAGCTCCCACCCAGCCCCCGTCCCAGCTCCCGTCCCAGCTCCCACCCAGCCCCCATCCCAGCTCCCACCCAGACCCCATCCCAGCTCCCGACCCAGCCCCCATCCCAGCTCCCGACCCAGCTCCCGTCCCAGCCCCCATCCCAGCTCCCGACCCAGCTCCCGTCCCAGCCCCCATCCCAGCCCCCATCCCAGCCACCATCCCAGCTCCCATCCCAGCTCCCGTCCCAGCCCCCATCCCAGGTCCCATCCCAGGTCCCATCCCAGCTCCCATCCCAGCTCCCGTCCCAGCTCGCATCCCAGCCCCCGTCCCAGCTCGCGTCCCAGCTCCCATCCCAGCCCCCATCCCAGCCCCCATCCCAGCTCCCGTCCCAGCCCCCATCCCAGCCCCCATCCCAGCCACCATCCCAGCTCCCATCCCAGCTCCCGTCACAGCCCCCATCCCAGGTCCCATCCCAGGTCCCATCCCAGCCCCCGTCCCAGCTCCCGTCCCAGCTCCCATCCCAGCTCCCAGCCCAGCCCCCATCCCAGCTCGCGTCCCAGCTCCCATCCCAGCTCCCAGCCCAGCTCCCGTCCCAGCTCCCGTCCCAGCTCCCATCCCAGCTCCCGTCCCAGCTCCCATCCCAGCCCCCATCCCAGCCCCCATCCCAGCTCGCGTCCCAGCCTCCATCCCAGCTCCCGTCCCAGCCCCCGTCCCAGCTCCCATCCCAGCCCCCATCCCAGCCCCCGTCCCAGCTCCCGTCCCAGACACCATCCCAGCTCCCATCCCAGCTCCCGTCCCAGCTCGCATCCCAGCCCCCGTCCCAGCTCGCGTCCCAGCTCCCATCCCAGCCCCCATCCCAGCCCCCATCCCAGCTCCCGTCCCAGCCCCCATCCCAGCCCCCATCCCAGCCACCATCCCAGCTCCCATCCCAGCTCCCGTCACAGCCCCCATCCCAGGTCCCATCCCAGGTCCCATCCCAGCTCCCATCCCAGCCCCCATCCCAGCTCCCGTCCCAGCTCCCATCCCAGCTCCCAGCCCAGCCCCCATCCCAGCTCGCGTCCCAGCTCCCATCCCAGCTCCCAGCCCAGCTCGCGTCCCAGCTCCCGTCCCAGCTCCCGTCCCAGCTCCCATCCCAGCTCCCGTCCCAGCTCCCATCCCAGCCCCCATCCCAGCTCGCGTCCCAGCCTCCATCCCAGCTCCCGTCCCAGCCCCCGTCCCAGCTCCCATCCCAGCCCCCGTCCCAGCTCCCGTCCCAGACACCATCCCAGCTCGCGTCCCAGCTCGCGTCCCAGCCCCCCGTCCCAGCCCCCGTCCCAGCTCCCGTCCCAGCCCCCATCCCAGCCCCCGTCCCCGCTCCCGTCCCAGCTCCCGTCCCCGCTCCCGTCCCAGCTCCCGTCCCCGCTCCCGTCCCAGCTCCCGTCCCAGCACCCAGCCCAGCTCCCGTCCCCGCTCCCGTCCCAGCTCCCGTCCCAGCACCCAGCCCAGCTCCCGTCCCAGACCCCGTCCCAGCTCCCGTCCCAGCCCCCGTCCCAGCACCCAGCCCAGCTCCCGTCCCCGCTCCCGTCCCAGCTCCCAGCCCACGTCCCCGCTCCCGTCCCAGCCCCCGTCCCAGCTCCCGTCCCAGCCCCCGACCCAGCCCCCGTCCCCGCTCCCGTCCCAGCTCCCCGTCCCAGCACCCGTCCCCGCTCCCGTCCCAGCTCCCGTCCCAGCACCCAGCCCAGCTCCCGTCCCAGACCCCGTCCCAGCTCCCGTCCCAGCCCCCGTCCCAGCACCCAGCCCAGCTCCCGTCCCCGCTCCCGTCCCAGCTCCCAGCCCCCGTCCCAGCTCCCGTCCCAGCCCCCGTCCCCGCTCCCGTCCCAGCCCCCGTCCCAGCTCCCGTCCCAGCCCCCGACCCAGCCCCCGTCCCCGCTCCCGTCCCAGCTCCCCGTCCCAGCACCCGTCCCAGCTCCCGTCCCAGCTCCCGACCCAGCCCCCGTCCCCGCTCCCGTCCCAGCTCCCGTCCCAGCCCCCATCCCAGCCCCCATCCCAGCTCGCGTCCCCGCTCCCGTCCCAGCTCCCGTCCCAGCACCCGTCCCAGCTCCCACCTCAGCCCCCGTCCCCGCTCCCGTCCCAGCTCCCATCTCAGCCCCCGTCCCAGCTCCCATCTCAGCCCCCGTCCCCGCTCCCGTCCCAGCTCCCGTCCCAGACTCCCATCCCAGCTCCCAGCCCAGCCCCCGTCCCAGCTCCCATCCCAGCCCCCGTCCCAGCTCCCGACCCAGCCCCCGTCCCAGCTCCCATCTCAGCCCCCGTCCCAGCCCCCGTCCCAGACTCCCGTCCCAGCTCCCGTCCCAGCCCCCGTCCCAGCCCCCATCCCAGCCACCATCCCAGCTCCCGTCCCAGCTCCCGTCTCCCGTCCCAGCTCCCATCCCAGCCACCATCCCAGCTCCCGTCCCAGCTCCCATCCCAGCCCCCGTCCCAGCTCCCATCCCAGCCCCCGACCCAGCCCCCGTCCCAGCTCCCATCTCAGCCCCCGTCCCAGCCCCCGTCCCAGACTCCCGTCCCAGCTCCCGTCCCAGCCCCCGTCCCAGCTCCCGTCTCCCGTCCCAGCTCCCAGCCCAGCCCCCGTCCCAGCTCCCGTCCCAGCTCCCATCCCAGCCCCCGTCCCAGCTCCCGTCCCAGACCCCGTCCCCGCTCCCGTCCCCGCCCCCGTCCCAGCCCCCATCCCCGCTCCCGTCCCAGCTCCCATCCCAGCTCCCGTCCCAGCCCCCGTCCCAGCTCCCATCCCAGCCCCCGTCCCCGCTCCCGTCCCAGCCCCCGTCCCAGCTCCCGTCCCAGCCCCCATCCCAGCCCCCGTCCCCGCTCCCATCCCAGCTCCCGTCCCAGCTCCTGTTCACAGAATTTGATTCTTTCTCTGTTTCAGGTGCCTTTCTTCAGGATGTTCTGTGAGCATCTGCAACCTGGCTCCGACTGTGACATGTTAATTGGATATTCAGCCGTGTACAGGGTTTGTTTCGGAACGTCCTGCTTCTACCTGCTGCTGTGTGTCTTTCTCTTCAATGTCAAGTCGAGTCGGGATGTCAGGGCTTTAATCCACAATGGGTAACTGGACTAACCTGATCTGTGTCTGTAAGAGAGAGAGAGAGAGAGAGCCTGCATTCTGAACCATCATGAAATCAAATGCGCACCATGTCCCAATGTTCCTCAGTCACTGTGTCCCTGTCTTTCTCAGTCCCCGTGTTTATCTTCCCAGTGTTTCTCAGTCTCGGTGTTTCTCAGTCACTGTTTCTCAGTCTCGGTGTTTCTCAGTCTCGGTGTTTCTCAGTCACTGTTTCTCAGTCTCGGTGTTTCTCAGTCGCGGTGTTTCTCAGTCTCGGTGTTTCTCAGTCTCGGTGTTTCTCAGTCTCGCTGTTTCTCAGTCGCTGTGTTTCTCAGTCTCGGTGTTTCTCTGTCTCGGTGTTTCTCAGTCAGTGTTTCTCAGTCACTGTGTTTCTCAGTCTCGGTGTTTCTCAGTCTCGGTGTTTCTCTGTCTCGGTGTTTCTCAGTCTCGGTGTTTCTCAGTCTCGGTGTTTCTCAGTCTCGGTGTTTCTCAGTCTCGGTGCTTCTCAGTCGCGGTGTTTCTCAGTCGCGGTGTTTCTCAGTCTCGGTGTTTCTCAGTCGCGGTGTTTCTCAGTCTGTGTTTCTCAGTCTCGGTGTTTCTCAGTCGCGGTGTTTCTCAGTCGCGGTGTTTCTCAGTCGCGGTGTTTCTCAGTCTCGGTGTTTCTCAGTCTCGGTGTTTCTCAGTCTCGCTGTTTCTCAGTCTCGGTGTTTCTCTGTCTCGGTGTTTCTCAGTCAGTGTTTCTCAGTCTTGGTGTTTCTCAGTCTCGGTGTTTCTCAGTCTCGGTGTTTCTCAGTCTCGGTGTTTCTCTGTCTCGGTGTTTCTCAGTCTCGGTGTTTCTCAGTCTCGGTGTTTCTCAGTCTCGGTGTTTCTCAGTCTCAGTGTTTCTCAGTCTCGGTGTTTCTCAGTGTTTCTCAGTCGCTGTGTTTCTCAGTCGCTGTGTTTCTCAGTCTCGGTGTTTCTCAGTCTCAGTGTTTCTCAGTCTCGGTGTTTCTCAGTGTTTCTCAGTCGCGGTGTTTCTCAGTCTCAGTGTTTCTCAGTCACAGTGTTTCTCAGTCTCAGTGTTTCCCAGTCTCGGTGTTTCTCAGTCTCAGTGTTTCTCAGTCTCGGTGTTTCTCAGTGTTTCTCAGTCGCGGTGTTTCTCAGTCGCTGTGTTTCTCAGTCTCGGTGTTTCCCAGTCTCGGTGTTTCTCAGTGTTTCTCAGTCTCAGTGTTTCTCAGTCGCTGTGTTTCTCAGTCGCTGTGTTTCTCAGTCTCGGTGTTTCTCAGTCTCGGTGTTTCTCAGTCTCAGTGTTTCTCAGTGTTTCTCAGTCTCAGTGTTTCCCAGTCTCGGTGTTTCTCAGTCTCAGTGTTTCTCAGTCTCGGTGTTTCTCAGTGTTTCTCAGTCTCGGTGTTTCTCAGTGTTTCTCAGTCTCAGTGTTTCTCAGTGTTTCTCAGTGTTTCTCAGTCTCACTGTTTCCCAGTCTCGGTGTTTCTCAGTCTCAGTGTTTCTCAGTCTCAGTGTTTCTCAGTCTCGGTGTTTCTCAGTCGCTGTGTTTCTCAGTCTCGGTGTTTCTCAGTCTCAGTGTTTCTCAGTCTCGGTGTTTCTCAGTCTCGGTGTTTCTCAGTCTCGGTGTTTCTCAGTCTCGGTGTTTCTCAGTCTCGGTGTTTCTCAGTCACTGTTTCTCAGTCTCAGTGTTTCTCATTCTCGGTGTTTCTCAGTCTTGGTGTTTCTCAGTCTCGGTGTTTCTCAGTCTCAGTGTTTCTCAGTCTCAGTGTTTCTCAGTCTCGGTGTTTCTCAGTCTCAGTGTTTCTCAGTCTCGGTGTTTCTCAGTCGCGGTGTTTCTCAGTCGCGGTGTTTCTCAGTCTTGGTGTTTCTCAGTCTCGGTGTTTCTCAGTCTCAGTGTTTCTCAGTCTCGGTGTTTCTCAGTCTCGGTGTTTCTCAGTCTCGGTGTTTCTCAGTCTCGGTGTTTCTCAGTCTCGGTGTTTCTCAGTCCCGGTGTTTCTCAGTCTCGGTGTTTCTCAGTCCCGGTGTTTCTCAGTCTCAGTGTTTCTCAGTCTCAGTGTTTCTCAGTCTCGGTGTTTCTCAGTCACTGTTTCTCAGTCTCGGTGTTTCTCAGTCTCAGTGTTTCTCAGTCTCGGTGTTTCTCAGTCTCGGTGTTTCTCAGTCTCGGTGTTTCTCAGTCTCGGTGTTTCTCAGTCGCTGTGTTTCTCAGTCTCAATGTTTCTCAGTCTCGGTGTTTCTCAGTCTCGGTGTTTCTCAGTCTCAGTGTTTCTCAGTCTCGGTGTTTCTCAGTCTCAGTGTTTCCCAGTCTCGGTGTTTCTCAGTCTCAGTGTTTCTCAGTCTCGGTGTTTCTCAGTGTTTCTCAGTCGCGGTGTTTCTCAGTCGCTGTGTTTCTCAGTCTCGGTGTTTCCCAGTCTCGGTGTTTCTCAGTGTTTCTCAGTCTCGGTGTTTCTCAGTCTCGGTGTTTCTCAGTCTCGGTGTTTCTCAGTCTCAGTGTTTCTCAGTGTTTCTCAGTCTCAGTGTTTCCCAGTCTCGGTGTTTCTCAGTCTCAGTGTTTCTCAGTCTCGGTGTTTCTCAGTGTTTCTCAGTCTCGGTGTTTCTCAGTGTTTCTCAGTCTCAGTGTTTCTCAGTGTTTCTCAGTGTTTCTCAGTCTCAGTGTTTCCCAGTCTCGGTGTTTCTCAGTCTCAGTGTTTCTCAGTCTCAGTGTTTCTCAGTCTCGGTGTTTCTCAGTCGCTGTGTTTCTCAGTCTCGGTGTTTCTCAGTCTCAGTGTTTCTCAGTCTCGGTGTTTCTCAGTCTCGGTGTTTCTCAGTCTCGGTGTTTCTCAGTCTCGGTGTTTCTCAGTCTCGGTGTTTCTCAGTCACTGTTTCTCAGTCTCAGTGTTTCTCATTCTCGGTGTTTCTCAGTCTTGGTGTTTCTCAGTCTCAGTGTTTCTCAGTCTCAGTGTTTCTCAGTCTCGGTGTTTCTCAGTCTCAGTGTTTCTCAGTCTCGGTGTTTCTCAGTCGCGGTGTTTCTCAGTCGCGGTGTTTCTCAGTCTTGGTGTTTCTCAGTCTCGGTGTTTCTCAGTCTCAGTGTTTCTCAGTCTCGGTGTTTCTCAGTCTCGGTGTTTCTCAGTCTCGGTGTTTCTCAGTCTCGGTGTTTCTCAGTCTCGGTGTTTCTCAGTCCCGGTGTTTCTCAGTCTCGGTGTTTCTCAGTCCCGGTGTTTCTCAGTCTCAGTGTTTCTCAGTCTCAGTGTTTCTCAGTCTCGGTGTTTCTCAGTCACTGTTTCTCAGTCTCGGTGTTTCTCAGTCTCAGTGTTTCTCAGTCTCGGTGTTTCTCAGTCTCGGTGTTTCTCAGTCTCGGTGTTTCTCAGTCTCGGTGTTTCTCAGTCGCTGTGTTTCTCAGTCTCAATGTTTCTCAGTCTCGGTGTTTCTCAGTCTCAGTGTTTCTCAGTCTCAGTGTTTCTCAGTCTCAGTGTTTCTCAGTCTCGGTGTTTCTCAGTCGCTGTGTTTCTCAGTCTCGGTGTTTCTCAGTCTCGGTGTTTCTCAGTCGCGGTGTTTCTCAGTCTCGGTGTTTCTCAGTCGCAGTGTTTCTCAGTCGCAGTGTTTCTCAGTCGCAGTGTTTCTCAGTCGCTGTGTTTCTCAGTCGCAGTGTTTCTCAGTCGCAGTGTTTCTCAGTCGCTGTGTTTCTCAGTCGCTGTGTTTCTCAGTGTCTGTGTTTCTCAGTCACTGTTTCTCAGTCGCTGTGTTTCTCAGTCGCTGTGTTTCTCAGTCGCTGTGTTTCTCAGTCACTGTGTTTCTCAGTCCCTGTCTTTCTCAGTCCCCGTGTTTATCTTCCCAGTGTTTCTCAGTCTCGGTGTTTCTCAGTCACTGTTTCTCAGTCTCGGTGTTTCTCAGTCTCGGTGTTTCTCAGTCTCGGTGTTTCTCAGTCTCGGTGTTTCTCAGTCGCGGTGTTTCTCAGTCGCGGTGTTTCTCAGTCGCGGTGTTTCTCAGTCTCGGTGTTTCTCAGTCTCGGTGTTTCTCAGTCTCGCTGTTTCTCAGTCGCTGTGTTTCTCAGTCTCGGTGTTTCTCTGTCTCGGTGTTTCTCAGTCAGTGTTTCTCAGTCTTGGTGTTTCTCAGTCTCGGTGTTTCTCAGTCTCGGTGTTTCTCAGTCTCGGTGTTTCTCTGTCTCGGTGTTTCTCAGTCTCGGTGTTTCTCAGTCTCAGTGTTTCTCAGTCTCGGTGTTTCTCAGTCTCGGTGTTTCTCAGTCGCGGTGTTTCTCAGTCGCGGTGTTTCTCAGTCGCGGTGTTTCTCAGTCGCGGTGTTTCTCAGTCGCGGTGTTTCTCAGTCTCGGTGTTTCTCAGTCTCGGTGTTTCTCAGTCTCGGTGTTTCTCAGTCTCGCTGTTTCTCAGTCGCTGTGTTTCTCAGTCTCGGTGTTTCTCTGTCTCGGTGTTTCTCAGTCAGTGTTTCTCAGTCTTGGTGTTTCTCAGTCTCGGTGTTTCTCAGTCTCGGTGTTTCTCTGTCTCGGTGTTTCTCAGTCTCGGTGTTTCTCAGTCTCAGTGTTTCTCAGTCTCGGTGTTTCTCAGTGTTTCTCAGTCGCTGTGTTTCTCAGTCGCTGTGTTTCTCAGTCTCGGTGTTTCTCAGTCTCAGTGTTTCTCAGTGTTTCTCAGTCTCAGTGTTTCCCAGTCTCGGTGTTTCTCAGTCTCAGTGTTTCTCAGTCTCGGTGTTTCTCAGTGTTTCTCAGTCGCTGTGTTTCTCAGTCGCTGTGTTTCTCAGTCGCTGTGTTTCTCAGTCTCGGTGTTTCTCAGTCTCGGTGTTTCTCAGTGTTTCTCAGTCTCGGTGTTTCTCAGTCTCGGTGTTTCTCAGTCTCGGTGTTTCTCAGTCTCGGTGTTTCTCAGTCTCGGTGTTTCTCAGTCACTGTTTCTCAGTCTCAGTGTTTCTCATTCTCGGTGTTTCTCAGTCTTGGTGTTTCTCAGTCTCGGTGTTTCTCAGTCTCAGTGTTTCTCAGTCTCAGTGTTTCTCAGTCTCGGTGTTTCTCAGTCTCAGTGTTTCTCAGTCTCGGTGTTTCTCAGTCTCAGTGTTTCTCAGTCGCGGTGTTTCTCAGTCGCGGTGTTTCTCAGTCGCGGTGTTTCTCAGTCGCGGTGTTTCTCAGTCTCGGTGTTTCTCAGTCTCAGTGTTTCTCAGTCTCGGTGTTTCTCAGTCTCGGTGTTTCTCAGTCTCGGTGTTTCTCAGTCCCGGTGTTTCTCAGTCACTGTTTCTCAGTCGGTGTTTCTCAGTCTCAGTGTTTCTCAGTCTCGGTGTTTCTCAGTCTCGGTGTTTCTCAGTCTCGGTGTTTCTCAGTCTCAGTGTTTCTCAGTCTCAATGTTTCTCAGTCTCGGTGTTTCTCAGTCGCTGTGTTTCTCAGTCTCAATGTTTCTCAGTCTCGGTGTTTCTCAGTCGCTGTGTTTCTCAGTCTCAATGTTTCTCAGTCTCGGTGTTTCTCAGTCACTGTGTTTCTCAGTCTCGGTGTTTCTCAGTCTCGGTGTTTCTCAGTCTCGGTGTTTCTCAGTCTCAGTGTTTCTCAGTCTCAGTGTTTCTCAGTCTCAGTGTTTCTCAGTCTCGGTGTTTCTCAGTCGCTGTGTTTCTCAGTCTCGGTGTTTCTCAGTCTCGGTGTTTCTCAGTCGCGGTGTTTCTCAGTCTCGGTGTTTCTCAGTCGCGGTGTTTCTCAGTCTCAGTGTTTCTCAGTCTCAGTGTTTCTCAGTCGCGGTGTTTCTCAGTCTCGGTGTTTCTCAGTCGCGGTGTTTCTCAGTCGCAGTGTTTCTCAGTCGCTGTGTTTCTCAGTCGCAGTGTTTCTCAGTCGCAGTGTTTCTCAGTCGCTGTGTTTCTCAGTCTCGGTGTTTCTCAGTCTCGGTGTTTCTCAGTCTCGGTGTTTCTCAGTCGCTGTGTTTCTCAGTGTCTGTGTTTCTCAGTCACTGTTTCTCAGTCTCGGTGTTTCTCAGTCGCTGTGTTTCTCAGTCGCTGTGTTTCTCAGTCACTGTGTTTCTCAGTCGCTGTGTTTCTCAGTCGCTGTGTTTCTCAGTCGCTGTGTTTCTCAGTCGCTGTGTTTCTCAGTCGCTGTGTTTCTCAGTCGCTGTGTTTCTCAGTGTCTGTGTTTCTCAGTCACTGTTTCTCAGTCTCGGTGTTTCTCAGTCTCGGTGTTTCTCAGTCGCTGTGTTTCTCAGTCACTGTTTCTCAGTCTCGGCGTTTCTCAGTCGCTGTGTTTCTCAGTCACTGTTTCTCAGTCTCGGTGTTTCTCAGTCTCGGTGTTTCTCAGTCTCAGTGTTTCTCAGTCTCGGTGTTTCTCAGTCTCGGTGTTTCTCAGTCCCGGTGTTTCTCAGTCTCAGTGTTTCTCAGTCTCGGTGTCTCTCTGTCTCGGTGTTTCTCAGCCTCAGTGTTTCTCAGTCAGTGTTTCTCAGTCTCAGTGTTTCTCAGTCTCAGTGTTTCTCAGTCGCGGTGTTTCTCAGTCTCAATGTTTCTCAGTCCCGGTGTTTCTCAGTCTCGGTGTTTCTCAGTCTCGGTGTTTCTCAGTCTCGGTGTTTCTCAGTCTCGGTGTTTCTCAGTCTCGGTGTTTCTCAGTCGCTGTGTTTCTCAGTCACTGTTTCTCAGTCTCGGTGTTTCTCAGTCTCGGTGTTTCTCAGTCGCTGTGTTTCTCAGTCACTGTTTCTCAGTCCCAGTGTTTCTCAGTCGCTGTGTTTCTCAGTCCCAGTGTTTCTCAGTCTCGGTGTTTCTCAGTCTCAGTGTTTCTCAGTCACTGTGTTTCTCAGTCGCTGTGTTTCTCAGTCGCTGTGTTTCTCAGTCTCGGTGTTTCTCAGTCTCAGTGTTTCTCAGTCTCGGTGTTTCTCAGTCACTGTGTTTCTCAGTCTCGGTGTTTCTCAGTCTCGGTGTTTCTCAGTCTCAGTGTTTCTCAGTCTCGGTGTTTCTCAGTCACTGTGTTTCTCAGTCTCGGTGTTTCTCAGTCTCGGTGTTTCTCAGTCTCGGTGTTTCTCAGTCTCGGTGTTTCTCAGTCTCGGTGTTTCTCAGTCGCTGTGTTTCTCAGTCACTGTTTCTCAGTCTCGGTGTTTCTCAGTCTCGGTGTTTCTCAGTCGCTGTGTTTCTCAGTCACTGTTTCTCAGTCCCAGTGTTTCTCAGTCGCTGTGTTTCTCAGTCCCAGTGTTTCTCAGTCTCGGTGTTTCTCAGTCTCAGTGTTTCTCAGTCACTGTGTTTCTCAGTCGCTGTGTTTCTCAGTCGCTGTGTTTCTCAGTCTCGGTGGTTCTCAGTCTCGGTGTTTCTCAGTCTCGGTGTTTCTCAGTCACTGTGTTTCTCAGTCTGTGTTTCTCAGTCGCTGTGTTTCTCAGTCTTGGTGTTTCTCAGTCTCGGTGTTTCTCAGTCTCGGTGTTTCTCAGTCTCGGTGTTTCTCAGTCTCGGTGTTTCTCAGTCTCGGTGTTTCTCAGTCTCGGTGTTTCTCAGTCTCGGTGTTTCTCAGTCTCGGTGTTTCTCAGTCACTGTGTTTCTCAGTCTCAGTGTTTCTCAGTCCCGGTGTTTCTCAGTCACTGTGTTTCTCAGTCACTGTTTCTCAGTCTCGGTGTTTCTCAGTCTCGGTGTTTCTCAGTCTCGGTGTATCTCAGTCACTGTTTCTCAGTCTCGGTGTTTCTCAGTCACAGTGTTTCTCAGTCTCGGTGTTTCTCAGTCTCGGTGTTTCTCAGTCTCGGTGTTTCTCAGTCTCGGTGTTTCTCAGTCTCGGTGTTTCTCAGTCTCGGTGTTTCTCAGTCTCGGTGTTTCTCAGTCTCGGTGTTTCTCAGTCTCGGTGTTTCTCAGTCTCGGTGTTTCTCAGTCACTGTTTCTCAGTCTCGGTTTTTCTCAGTCTCGGTGTTTCTCAGTCTCGGTGTTTCTCAGTCTCCGTGTTTCTCAGTCGCGGTGTTTCTCAGTCTCAGTGTTTCTCAGTCGCGGTGTTTCTCAGTCTCAGTGTTTCTCAGTCGCGGTGTTTCTCAGTCACGGTGTTTCTCAGTCTCGGTGTTTCTCAGCCTCGGTGTTTCTCAGTCTCGGTGTCTCTCAGTCGCTGTGTTTCTCAGTCGCTGTGTTTCTCAGTCTCGGTGTTTCTCAGTCTCGGTGTTTCTCAGTCTCGGTGTTTCTCAGTCTCGGTGTTTCTCAGTCACTGTGTTTCTCAGTCACTGTGTTTCTCAGTCACTGTGTTTCTCAGTCTTGGTGTTTCTCAGTCTCGGTGTTTCTCAGTCACTGTGTTTCTCAGTCACTGTGTTTCTCAGTCTCGGTGTTTCTCAGTCTCGGTGTTTCTCAGTCTCGGTGTTTCTCAGTCTCGGTGTTTCTCAGTCTCGGTGTTTCTCAGTCTCGGTGTTTCTCAGTCTCGGTGTTTCTCAGTCTCGGTGTTTCTCAGTCTCGGTGTTTCTCAGTCTCGGTGTTTCTCAGTCACTGTTTCTCAGTCTCGGTTTTTCTCAGTCTCGGTGTTTCTCAGTCTCGGTGTTTCTCAGTCTCAGTGTTTCTCAGTCGCGGTGTTTCTCAGTCTCAGTGTTTCTCAGTCGCGGTGTTTCTCAGTCTCAGTGTTTCTCAGTCGCGGTGTTTCTCAGTCACGGTGTTTCTCAGTCTCGGTGTTTCTCAGTCTCGGTGTCTCTCAGTCGCTGTGTCTCTCAGTCGCTGTGTTTCTCAGTCGCTGTGTTTCTCAGTCTCGGTGTTTCTCAGTCTCGGTGTTTCTCAGTCTCGGTGTTTCTCAGTCTCAGTGTTTCTCAGTCACTGTGTTTCTCAGTCACTGTGTTTCTCAGTCTTGGTGTTTCTCAGTCTCGGTGTTTCTCAGTCACTGTGTTTCTCAGTCACTGTGTTTCTCAGTCTCGGTGTTTCTCAGTCTCGGTGTTTCTCAGTCACTGTGTTTCTCAGTCTTGGTGTTTCTCAGTCACTGTGTTTCTCAGTCTCGGTGTTTCTCAGTCTCGGTGTTTCTCAGTCTCGGTGTTTCTCAGTCGCTGTGTTTCTCAGTCACGGTGTTTCTCAGTCTCAGTGTTTCTCAGTCGCTGTGTTTCTCAGTCTCGGTGTTTCTCAGTCTCGGTGTTTCTCAGTCTCGGTGTTTCTCAGTCTCGGTGTTTCTCAGTCGCGGTGTTTCTCAGTCTCGGTGTTTCTCAGTCTCGGTGTTTCTCAGTCACGGTGTTTCTCAGTCTCGGTGTTTCTCAGTCTCGGTGTTTCTCAGTCTCGGTGTTTCTCAGTCTCGGTGTTTCTCAGTCTCGGTGTTTCTCAGTCTCGGTGTTTCTCAGTCTCGGTGTTTCTCAGTCTCTGTGTTTCTCAGTCTCGGTGTTTCTCAGTCTCGGTGTTTCTCAGTCTCGGTGTTTCTCAGTCTCGGTGTTTCTCAGTCTCGGTGTTTCTCAGTCTCGATGTTTCTCAATCTCGGTGTTTCTCAATCTCGGTGTTTCTCAGTCTCGGTGTTTCTCAGTCTCGGTGTTTCTCAGTCACTGTGTTTCTCAGTCTCGGTGTTTCTCAGACTCGGTGTTTCTCAGTCTCGGTGTTTCTCAGCCTCGGTGTTTCTCAGTCACTGTGTTTCTCAGTCTCGGTGTTTCTCAGTCGCGGTGTTTCTCAGTCACTGTTTCTCAGTCTCAGTGTTTCTCAGTCTCGGTGTTTCTCAGTCTCGGTGTTTCTCAGTCGCGGTGTTTCTCAGTCGCGGTGTTTCTCAGTCCCGGTGTTTCTCAGTCTGTGTTTCTCAGTCTGTGTTTCTCAGTCTCGGTGTTTCTCAGTCTCAGTGTTTCTCAGTCTCGGTGTTTCTCAGTCTCGGTGTTTCTCAGTCGCGGTGTTTCTCAGTCGCGGTGTTTCTCAGTCCCGGTGTTTCTCAGTCTGTGTTTCTCAGTCTGTGTTTCTCAGTCTCAGTGTTTCTCAGTCGCGGTGTTTCTCAGTCTCTGTCTCGGTGTTTCTCAGTCTCAGTGTTTCTCAGTCACTGTGTTTCTCAGTCTCAGTGTTTCTCAGTCGCGGTGTTTCTCAGTCTCAGTGTTTCTCAGTCTCTGTCTCGGTGTTTCTCAGTCTCAGTGTTTCTCAGTCTCAGTGTTTCTCAGTCTCAGTGTTTCTCAGTCTCTGTCTCGGTGTTTCTCAGTCTCAGTGTTTCTCAGTCACTGTGTTTCGCAGTCGCGGTGTTTCTCAGTCTGTGTTTCTCAGTCGCGGTGTTTCTCAGTCTCAGTGTTTCTCAGTCTCAGTGTTTCTCAGTCTCTGTCTCGGTGTTTCTCAGTCTCAGTGTTTCTCAGTCACTGTGTTTCGCAGTCGCGGTGTTTCTCAGTCTGTGTTTCTCAGTCTCGGTGTTTCTCAGTCTCGGTGTTTCTCAGTCTCAGTGTTTCTCAGTCTCAGTGTTTCTCAGTCTCAGTGTTTCTCAGTCTCAGTGTTTCTCAGTCTCTGTCTCGGTGTTTCTCAGTCTCAGTGTTTCTCAGTCACTGTGTTTCGCAGTCGCGGTGTTTCTCAGTCTCAGTGTTTCTCAGTCGCGGTGTTTCTCAGTCCCGGTGTTTCTCAGTCTGTGTTTCTCAGTCTGTGTTTCTCAGTCGCGGTGTTTCTCAGTCGCGGTGTTTCTCAGTCTGTGTTTCTCAGTCGCGGTGTTTCTCAGTCGCGGTGTTTCTCAGTCTGTGTTTCTCAGTCTCGGTGTTTCTCAGTCTCGGTGTTTCTCAGTCTCGGTGTTTCTCAGTCTCGGTGTTTCTCAGTCTCGGTGTTTCTCAGTCTCAGTGTTTCTCAGTCTCAGTGTTTCTCAGTCTCAGTGTTTCTCAGTCTCGGTGTTTCTCAGTCTGTGTTTCTCAGTCTCGGTGTTTCTCAGTCTCAGTGTTTCTCAGTCTGTGTTTCTCAGTCGCGGTGTTTCTCAGTCTCAGTGTTTCTCAGTCGCGGTGTTTCTCAGTCTGTGTTTCTCAGTCTGTGTTTCTCAGTCTGTGTTTCTCAGTCGCGGTGTTTCTCAGTCTGTGTTTCTCAGTCGCGGTGTTTCTCAGTCGCGGTGTTTCTCAGTCTGTGTTTCTCAGTCTCGGTGTTTCTCAGTCGCGGTGTTTCTCAGTCGCGGTGTTTCTCAGTCTCAGTGTTTCTCAGTCGCGGTGTTTCTCAGTCAGTGTTTCTCAGTCTCAGTGGTTCTCAGTCGCGGTGTTTGTCAGTCTCAGTGTTTGTCAGTCTCAGTGTTTCTCAGTCCCGGTGTTTGTCAGTCTCAGTGTTTCTCAGTCTCAGTGTTTCTCAGTCTCAGTGTTTCTCAGACTCGGTGTTTCTCAGTCTCGGTGTTTCTCAGTCTCGGTGTTTCTCAGTCGCGGTTTTTCTCAGTCTCAGTTTTTCTCAGTCCCAGTGTTTCTCAGTCGCGGTGTTTCTCAGTCGCGGTGTTTCTCAGTCGCGGTGTTTCTCAGTCTCGGTGTTTCTCAGTCGCGGTGTTTCTCAGTCTGTGTTTCTCAGTCTGTGTTTCTCAGTCTCAGTGTTCCTCAGTCGCGGTGTTTCTCAGTCTCAGTGTTTCTCAGTCGCTGTGTTTCTCAGTCGCTGTGTTTCTCACTCTCGGTGTTTCTCAGTCTCGGTTTTTCTCAGTCGCGGTGTTTCTCAGTCGCGGTGTTTCTCAGTCTCAGTGTTTCTCAGTCGCTGTGTTTCTCAGTCTCAGTGTTTCTCAGTCGCGGTGTTTCTCAGTCTCAGTGTTTCTCAGTCGCGGTGTTTCTCAGTCGCGGTGTTTTTCAGTCTCAGTGTTTCTCAGTCGCGGTGTTTCTCAGTCGCGGTGTTTCTCAGTTGCGGTGTTTCTCAGTTGCGGTGTTTCTCAGTCTGTGTTTCTCAGACTCGGTGTTTCTCAGTCTCGGTGTTTCTCAGTCTCAGTGTTTCTCAGTCTCAGTGTTTCTCAGTCTCAGTGTTTCTCAGTCTCAGTGTTTCTCAGTCTCAGTGTTTCTCAGTCTCTGTCTCGGTGTTTCTCAGTCTCAGTGTTTCTCAGTCACTGTGTTTCGCAGTCGCGGTGTTTCTCAGTCTCAGTGTTTCTCAGTCGCGGTGTTTCTCAGTCCCGGTGTTTCTCAGTCTGTGTTTCTCAGTCTGTGTTTCTCAGTCGCGGTGTTTCTCAGTCGCGGTGTTTCTCAGTCTGTGTTTCTCAGTCGCGGTGTTTCTCAGTCGCGGTGTTTCTCAGTCTGTGTTTCTCAGTCTCGGTGTTTCTCAGTCTCGGTGTTTCTCAGTCTCGGTGTTTCTCAGTCTCGGTGTTTCTCAGTCTCGGTGTTTCTCAGTCTCGGTGTTTCTCAGTCTCGGTGTTTCTCAGTCTCAGTGTTTCTCAGTCTCAGTGTTTCTCAGTCTCGGTGTTTCTCAGTCTGTGTTTCTCAGTCTCGGTGTTTCTCAGTCTCAGTGTTTCTCAGTCTGTGTTTCTCAGTCGCGGTGTTTCTCAGTCTCAGTGTTTCTCAGTCGCGGTGTTTCTCAGTCCCGGTGTTTCTCAGTCTGTGTTTCTCAGTCTGTGTTTCTCAGTCGCGGTGTTTCTCAGTCTGTGTTTCTCAGTCGCGGTGTTTCTCAGTCGCGGTGTTTCTCAGTCTGTGTTTCTCAGTCTCGGTGTTTCTCAGTCGCGGTGTTTCTCAGTCGCGGTGTTTCTCAGTCTCAGTGTTTCTCAGTCGCGGTGTTTCTCAGTCAGTGTTTCTCAGTCTCAGTGGTTCTCAGTCGCGGTGTTTGTCAGTCTCAGTGTTTGTCAGTCTCAGTGTTTCTCAGTCCCGGTGTTTGTCAGTCTCAGTGTTTCTCAGTCTCAGTGTTTCTCAGTCTCAGTGTTTCTCAGACTCGGTGTTTCTCAGTCTCGGTGTTTCTCAGTCTCGGTGTTTCTCAGTCGCGGTTTTTCTCAGTCTCAGTTTTTCTCAGTCCCAGTGTTTCTCAGTCGCGGTGTTTCTCAGTCGCGGTGTTTCTCAGTCGCGGTGTTTCTCAGTCTCGGTGTTTCTCAGTCGCGGTGTTTCTCAGTCTGTGTTTCTCAGTCTGTGTTTCTCAGTCTCAGTGTTCCTCAGTCGCGGTGTTTCTCAGTCTCAGTGTTTCTCAGTCGCTGTGTTTCTCAGTCGCTGTGTTTCTCACTCTCGGTGTTTCTCAGTCTCGGTGTTTCTCAGTCGCGGTGTTTCTCAGTCGCGGTGTTTCTCAGTCTCAGTGTTTCTCAGTCGCTGTGTTTCTCAGTCTCAGTGTTTCTCAGTCGCGGTGTTTCTCAGTCTCAGTGTTTCTCAGTCGCGGTGTTTCTCAGTCGCGGTGTTTTTCAGTCTCAGTGTTTCTCAGTCGCGGTGTTTCTCAGTCGCGGTGTTTCTCAGTTGCGGTGTTTCTCAGTTGCGGTGTTTCTCAGTCTGTGTTTCTCAGACTCGGTGTTTCTCAGTCTCGGTGTTTCTCAGTCTCGGTGTTTCTCAGTCGCGGTTTTTCTCAGTCTCAGTTTTTCTCAGTCCCAGTGTTTCTCAGTCTCAGTGTTTCTCAGTCTCAGTGTTTCTCAGTCTCAGTGATTCTCAGTCGCGGTGTTTCTCAGTCACTGTGTTTCTCAGTCACTGTGTTTCTCAGTCACTGTGTTTCTCAGTCACTGTGTTTCTCAGTCACTGTGTTTCTCAGCCTCAGTGTTTCTCAGTCTCAGTGTTTCTCAGTCTCAGTGTTTCTCAGGCTCAGTGTTTCTCAGTCGCGGTGTTTCTCAGTCGCGGTGTTTCTCAGGCTCAGTGTTTCTCAGTCGCGGTGTTTCTCAGTCTCAGTGTTTCTCAGTCTCGGCGTTTCTCAGTCGCGGTGTTTCTCAGTCACGGTGTTTCTCAGTCTCGGTGTTTCTCAGTCTCAGTGTTTCTCAGTCTCGGTGTTTCTCAGTCGCGGTGTTTCTCAGTCTCGGTGTTTCTCAGTCGCGGTGTTTCTCAGTCACTGTGTTTCTCAGTCACTGTGCTGTCTCTGCTGCAGGTTCTGGTTTTTGAAGTTCCTGATCCTCGTCGGGATATCAGCTGCAGCCTTTTTTATCCCCGATGAATCATTCCTTCACGGTAAGTGAAATTACAAAGCAAGAGTTCCGACAACTGTGTGAAATTTGGAATTCTGCACCCCAGAGGGTGTGAATGTTTCATTGTTGAAAATATTTAAGGCCGTAACAGACAGATTTCTGATTTCTGGAAACGGGGAACGGGCAGGGAAATGGGGTTGAAGCTAATAATGAGCCGTGATCGTGGTGAAGTGGAGCAAACATAAGGGGCCGAATGGTCCACTCCTATTTCTTATCTTCCTGCTCTTATGCAATAGCCCTGCAATGGTCTACCAGATAGTCTCATCCCCTAACCTTGTCTAAGATCTGTGTATCTCTCGCCCTCTATCTTTACCAAGGGCAATGTTGGGCCAGTCATCGTGAAGGGGAGGAAGCTCCTGGAAACAATAATCCAGGACAGAATTAATAGCCACATGGACAAATCTGGGTTAATTAAGGAGAGGATTTGTGAAGCACAATTTGTGTTCAATTAAATTTGTGGAGTTTTTTGAAGAGGTAACAGAGAGGGTTGACGAGGATAATGCTGTTGATGTGGTGTCCAGAAGGCCTTTTAACCAGTGCCGCACAACAGACTTTTGGGCAAAGCTACAGCTCCTGGAATAAGAGGGAGTGTAGCAAGATGGATACGAGATTGGCTGAGTGGCAGGAAACAGAGGGTAGTAGCCGGTGAGTTTTGTTTGGACTTGTTATGGGCCAGGGTTTCGAGAACCCCAAAGTGTATCATGGAGATCACCTGACCCACAATTTTTTATAGATTGTGATATGGGGAGCAGACGGCCCACTCTACAGGTGTGGGACTGCAGAAATGGAAAAGTATTTTTTAAAGCAAAACAATGTTTATTCTATGAACTCAAGTTAACCTTTTTAAAACATACAGTGAACATCTTAGCAACCATTAATTCAAATACAACCCCCAAAGACTACAACACTAAGTAATGCTTATGCTGACCTTTTAACATCCATTAAGACTTAAAAAAGAACTTTTAACAGAAGCACATCAGGTTAAAGACACTATTGAGAGCAGTTGTTAGTTTTAAATCACCAAAGGATCGATTTACAGTTTTTAGATTACAGAGAGAGAGACTAATACCCCTTCTGGCTGTGACTGCAGCTATCCAGCTCTGAAAACAAAACTAAAACACACCCTGCAGCAAACAGCCTAAAACAAAAGTAAAAAGCTGACAGGCAGCCCAGCTCCCCCCACTCTCTGACATCACTGCAGTAATTAACACCCATTTCTTAAAGGTACTCTCACTACAGATATTTATATACACCCCATTTATAAACACCCATTTCTTAAAGGTACTCTCACATGACAGACTGGACAAGGGTTTGTAATGGAGTTCCCCAGGGATCGATGTTACGGCCCCCACTCTTCCTGATGTATATATTGACGACCAGGACACAATTTCCAGACTGTATAACTTCTGAAGTATTGTGAAATGTGAGGAGGACAAAAGGAAATAGACAGGTTGGTGGGATTGGCAGACAATTGGTAGATGAAATCCAACGCGGAGAAATGTGAATTGGTTCAGTTTTGTCGGAAGGACACGGAGAGACAATATTTACAAAAAAGGTACAATTGTAAAGGGAAGTGCAGAGGGACCTGGGTGTACAGGTGTATAAATCACTGAAGGTGGCACCGGAGGGCACGGATTTAAGGCAATTGGCAAAAGAGGCAATTGCGACGTGGGGGAAACTTTCCCACACAGCGAGGGGCTCGGATCAGGAATGCACGGCCGAAGAGCGCGGTGGAGGCTTTCAAAAGAGAATTGGATAATTATTGGAAAAGGAAGAGTGGGCAGAATGCCACGGGAGTTAGCACAGACATGATGTGCCAAATGACCTCCGTCTGAGCTGTGACCAGTGATTCACTTTCCTGCCAGTCTGTTTATCTCTCATTTCTGTCTTGTTCTTTATTTCACTGTGAGGAGTGCTGGCTTGCTTTTGTATTAACTTCTTCCTGCCTTATGGAGAGCTGGAATGAAAGAGAATTGAAGCTTTTATCTCCAGGTGCCATGTGTATTCTGTGTAGAACTGGCTAATGTGAAGCATAATCACCGGCATGGACTGACTCTGCCGAGTGGCTTATTTCTTGTGCTCGAAGGGTTATTGGAATTTAAAGCTGTTGCATTGTCAACTGTTGACCAGCAGATGGCAGGAAAGCACCAAAATCACAACCAGTTTCCCTCCAACACCCTTTCCCCTTCCTCACATCTCAGGTTGTTGCCGCCCCCCCGACAAGGGCCGCACACAGCTGAGACCAATTAAATCAGTGCCGTTCTATACTGTCCACCCCACCTGCCCAACCACCTGCCCACCCACCTGCCCACCCGCCTGCCCACCTTACCTGCCAACCCCATCTTCCCACCACACCTGCCAACTTCACTTGCCGACGTCATCTGTCCACCCCACCTGCCAGGCCCAGCTCCTCCTCCTCTCCAGTCGCTAACTGGATTGCCCTGTGCCATGTGCTGCAGAGTGGACCTGAGCCTCGGCACCTGTTGAGTAAGGAGCCTAGGGTTCCAGCTCTTAATATTCCGCACACCCACCTCCCCCCAGTCCTCTGCTCCATTGGAGGGCATTTGTATTGGTGTCAGTGTGATTCGCCCGCCGCTAAGTCAGAACATTGCAGGGCAGCACGGTGGCGCAGTGGGTTAGCACTGCTGCCTCACGGCGCCGAGGTCCCAGGTTCGATCCCGGCCCCGGGTCACTGTCCGTGTGGAGTTTGCACATTCTCCCCGTGTCTGCGTGGGTTTCGCCCCCACAACCCAAAGATGTGCAGGGTAGGTGGATTGGCCACGCTAAATTGCCCCTTAATTGGAAAAAAATGAATTGGGTACTCTAAATTTATTTTTAAAAAGTCAGAAGATTGTGGGTTCAAATCCCACTCCAAAGAAGCCGGCATGAATTCCAGGCTGATGTACTGAGGGGGTGCCGCACGGTCAGAGGTGCCATCTTTCAGGTGAAGGGTTACACTCTCTGCTCGCTGAGGTGCCATGAGATCATTTCAACAAAGAGAAGTCTCCTCTCCAAAATGTATCCCTCAATCAATCAAAATCACAGAAACAGATCAGCTGCTCGTGATCACATTGCTGTTTATGGGATCTTGCTGTGCACAGATTTGCCGCCACCTTCCCTTCATTTCAACAGTGACTCCACTTGAAAACACAGTGGCTGAAATATGCTTTGGGGGGTTGTGAGGTGCTGCGTAAATGCAAGCTCTCTTTGAATTTTAGATTTAGTGGACTAGGTGCTGCTGTGATGCCACCACAGTCAAATAGCTGGCCAGTGCCCACTCTCGAAGCACTGGCCAGAGGAATGGCCCCCAGTTAAGGTACTGAGGGTGGGTTTCTCACACCTCCAGAAGGGAATGTGTGTCGGAAGGAGCCGGAATACAAAAAACTCCCATTTCACAATTGGCACAGATCAGTTGAAGAATAAATTGCACTGAAATCTAAACAGCGATAAGGTTCAGGCTGAGCGATTTCTATCGAAGCCTAATGGAGGAATGACTCTGTTACTGGGAGATTCAGGTATATATATCCAGCTGGAATATGTGGGGAGTCTCCCTGCGACCAGGGAGTGCATCACATCAGCTGTGGAGGAATTATCAAAGACTTTGTTGCTCTGGGTCCCGTGCCTCCCCCCCCCCCCCCCCCCCTCTTTTTTTTTTAGAAAATATTTTATTGAAGCATTTAATATTTTCACAGTTTAGCACATTAACGTTTCTTAAACAGTAGCGTGGGCCGACACATGTATATATATTTTAAAAAGAACCCCAAAAACCCACAATGTCCCCAACTGCCCACGGCCTATTTCCCAGCTACCTGTATACTGAGTATACAGAATATACTGTATACCTGAAAATATCGAAACCCATTCCCATCCGGTAACTCAAACTCCTCCTCTAGTGCCTCCAAGGTCGGAAAGCCCTCCTGGATAAATAAGTCCCCAAATCTCTCGATCCCTGCCTGCTGCCGCCTCCTGAAGCCCCCATCCAGCCTCCCCGGGATAAACCGGTGATTGTTACAGATCGGAAACCACACTGACGCCCCCTCCTATCCCATGTGCTGCCTCCATTGCCCCCACACCCTCAGGGCTGCCATCACCACAGGGCTGTGGAGTACCGAGCCGGCGAGAACGGCAGGGGCGCCGTCAGTAAAGCCTCCAATCCCGTACCCTTGCAGGATGCCGCTTCCACTCGCTCCCAGGCCGACCCCTCCCCCACTTCCTGACCATCGATACGCTGGCCGCCCAGTAATAGTTAATAAAGCTCAGGAGGGCCAGGCCCCCCTCTCCGCGACCCCGCTCTAGAAGTGCCCTCTTTACTCTCGGGGGTTTTCCCTGCCCACACAAAACCTGTAATCGCTGCATTTATTTTTGTAAAAAAAGCCTTTGGGACAAAAATCGGAAGGCATTGAAAAAAGAAAAGCAGGTTTGGAAGGACTGTCATCTTCACCGTCTGGACCCTTCCCGCTAGCGTTAGCGGGAGCATGTCCCATCTGTGGAAATCCCTTTTCATTTGGTCGACCGCTTTGTCCAGATTTAACTTGTGGAGCTGCCCCCACTCTTTAGCCACTTGAATCCCTAAATATCTAAAACTCCCGGTCACCCCTTTAAACTGTAACTCCCTCTGTCTCCTTTCCTGACCCCGCACCCGGATCAGAAACATCTCGCTCTTCCCCTCCCCTCTTAAAGCACTAGCTTTAGTGCGATAAATGGTTTCAAGTGGTTCTGGTTTGGGGCCAAATGGTGACAGGCGTTTGCTATTCCACCATAGAAGCATCAGACTCAAATCCAACTTCTGGCAGCCAATGGGCTTTCAATGGGAGACAGGAACCCTGGCTGATTTCCCCCTGCTCCCGATGAGAATCCAGGAATACCCAAGAATCCATGAGCTCAGAGAGGGGATAGTATGTGAGGGGGAGGAAGGTTCGAGTGAGAACAGCCCCAGGAGGGGAGGGGCCAAGGTTGTAACCAGTCGGGATAATTTGAAAAGGATTTTGGACCTCTGCTTCCCAAATCTCTCCAACACTGTGAGGTTTCTCCCACCTCATGTCTGGGTCGGTTGTAAACTCATTAATCGCTGTGATTAGTCAACAACTCCATCATTGTTGTATGGTGTGACTATCGGGATGATGGAAGGTTAATTTTACTTTGGTCCAGCAATTCGGATCGCATCCCCCACCTGCAGTTCTTCATTCTTGTCTAACGAATGTTCCTCTTTTCTCCCCTGTCTCTCTCTTGTGGATTGGGTCGCTGTGTGACGGACAGTTTGGCGTTATGTCGGTGTGTCCGGCGCTCTGCTCTTCATCCTGATGCAGCTCTCTCTCATCACCGTCTTCGCACACTTCTGGAACAAGAACTGGTGAGTTTATTGGTCATGGTCCCTCTGGCCTTTCCCAATCGTTCTGGAGGTGGGGGAATTCTCCATTCAGAATCGCTGAGGACAGATAGACCCCAGCATTGTGGCCACGATACTGCTGTCAGCGGGGGTCAGTGAGCAGGGCTGTGCTCAGTACCCTCGGGGATTGGCCAGCGACAGGACAGCCCAAGGTCACCCAGCAGTGACCCCAGCTGCAAGGGCCAGTGCGGAGGCCAACCAGAATAAAAACTGGGGTTTACAGCAGAGAGAAACACCTCGAGGAGCCTCACAGGAGCGATAATTAAACAACAATTGGACGCTGTCACGTTAAGGAGCTCTTGGGACGGATAACCAGATGTTCATTCAGAGAGTTAGGGCTTTGAGGAACTCCTTTGAATAGGCTGAGAGACTGAGAGCTTCAGGGAGGTCCAAAGCTGGGCCCAGCAGCTGAAGGCAGGCCGCCAATGGTGCAGCATGGGAAATCGGCAAGAGGCCGGAATTGGAGAAACGCAGAGATTACAGATAGTTTACAGTATTAGCTTTACTGTGATCCTCTCTTCACAACGTTACTCTCTATCTAACCCCGTGCTGTCCCTGTCCTGGGAGTGTTTGATGGGGACAGTGTAGAGGGAGCTTTACTCAATATCTAACCCTGTGCTGTAACTGTCCTGTGAGTGTTTGATGGGGACAGTGTAGAGGGAGATTTACTCTGTATCTAACCCTGTGCTGTACCTGTCCTGGGAGTGTTTGATGGGGACAGTGTAGAGGGAGCTTTACTCTGTATCTAACCCCATGCTGTACCTGTCCTGGGAGTGTTTGATGGGGACTGTGTAGCGGGAGCTTTACTCTGTATCTAACCCCGTGCTGTACCTGTCCTGGGAGTGTTTGATGGGGACAGTGTCGAGGGAGCTTTACTCTGTATCTAACCCCGTGCTGTACCTGTCCTGGGAGTGTTTGATGGGGACAGTGTAGAGGGAGCTTTACTCTGTATCTAACCCCATGCTGTACCTGTCCTGGGAGTGTTTGATGGAGACAGTGTAGAGGGAGCTTTACTCTGTATCTAACCCTGGGCTGTACCTGTCCTGGGAGTGTTTGATGGGGACAGTGTAGAGGGAGCTTTACTCTGTGTCTAACCCCGTGCTGTACCTGTCCTGGGAGTGTTTGATGGAGACAGTGTAGAGGGAGCTTTACTCTGTATCTAACCCTGGGCTGTACCTGTCCTGGGAGTGTTTGATGGGGACAGTGTAGAGGGAGCTTTACTCTGTGTCTAACCCCGTGCTGTACCTGTCCTGGGAGTGTTTGATGGAGACAGTGTAGAGGGAGCTTTACTCTGTATCTAACCCCGTGCTGTACCTGTCCTGGGAGTGTTTGATGGGGACAGTGTAGAGGGAGCTTTACTCTGTGTCTAACCCCGTGCTGTACCTGTCCTGGGAGTGTTTGATGGAGACAGTGTAGAGGGAGCTTTACTCTGTGTCTAACCCCGTGCTGTACCTGTCCTGGGAGTGTTTGATGGGGACAGTGTAGAGGGAGCTTTACTCTGTGTCTAACCCCGTGCTGTACCTGTCCTGGGAGTGTTTGATGGAGACAGTGTAGAGGGAGCTTTACTCTGTATCTAACCCCGTGCTGTACCTGTCCTGGGAGTGTTTGATGGGGACAGTGTAGAGGGAGCTTTACTCTGTGTCTAACCCCGTGCTGTACCTGTCCTGGGAGTGTTTGATGGGGACAGTGCAGAGGGAGCTTTACTCTGTATCTACCGCCGTGCTGTACCTGTCCTGGGAGTGTTTGATGGGGACACTGTAGAGGGAGCTTTACTCTGTATCTAACCCCGTGCTGTACCTGTCCTGGGAGTGTTTGATGGGGACAGTGTCGAGGGAGCTTTACTCTGTATCTAACCCTGTGCTGTACCTGTCCTGGGAGTGTTTGATGGGGACAGTGTAGAGGGAGCTTTACTCTGTATCTAACCCCGTGCTGTACCTGTCCTGGGAGTGTTTGATGGGGACAGTGTAGAGGGAGCTTTACTCTGTGTCTAACCCCGTGCTGTACCTGTCCTGGGAGTGTTTGATGGGGACAGTGTAGAGGGAGCTTTACTCTGTATCTAACCCCGTGCTGTACCTATCCTGGGAGTGTTTGATGGGGACACTGTAGAGGGAGCTTTACTCTGTATCTAACCCCGTGCTGTACCTGTCCTGGGAGTGTTTGATGGGGACACTGTAGAGGGAGCTTTACTCTGTATCTAACCCCGTGCTGTACCTGTCCTGGGAGTGTTTGATGGGGACAGTGTCGAGGGAGCTTTACTCTGTATCTAACCCCGTGCTGTACCAGTCCTGGGAGTGTTTGATGGGGACAGTGTAGAGGGAGCTTTACTCTGTATCTAACCCCGTGCTGTACCTGTCCTGGGAGTGTTTGATGGGGACAGTGTAGAGGGAGCTTTACTCTGTATCTAACCCCGTGCTGTACCTGTCCTGGGAGTGTTTGATGGGGACAGTGTCGAGGGAGCTTTACTCTGTATCTAACCCCGTGCTGTTCCTGTCCTGGGTGTGTTTGATGGGGACAGTGTAGAGGGAGCTTTACTCTGTATCTAACCCCGTGCTGTACCTGTCCTGGGAGTGTTTGATGGGTCAGTGTAGAGGGAGCTTTACTCTCTATCTAACCCTGTGCTGTACCTGTCCTGGGAGTGTTTGATGGGTCAGTGTAGAGGGAGCTTTACTCTCTATCTAACCCTGTGCTGTACCTGTCCTGGGAGTGTTTGATGGGAACAGTGTAGAGGGAGCTTTACTCTGTATCTAACCCTGTGCTGTACCTGTCCCGGGAGTGTTTGATGGGGACAGTGCAGAGGGAGCTTTACTCTGTATCTCACCCCGTGCTGTACCTGTCCTGGGTGTGTTTGATGGGGACAGTGTAGAGGGAGCTTTACTCTGTATCTAACCCCGTGCTGTACCTGTCCTGGGAGTGTTTGATGGGTCAGTGTAGAGGGAGCTTTACTCTGTATCTAACCCCGTGCTGTACCTGTCCTGGGAGTGTTTGATGGGGACAGTGTAGAGGGAGCTTTACTCTGTATCTCACCCCGTGCTGTACCTGTCCTGGGTGTGTTTGATGGGGACAGTGTAGAGGGAGCTTTACTCTGTATCTAACCCCTTGCTGTACCTGTCCTGGGAGTGTTTGATGGGGACAGTGTAGAGGGAGCTTTACTCTGTATCTAACCCCGTGCTGTACCTGTCCTGGGAGTGTTTGATGGGGACAGTGTAGAGGGAGCTTTACTCTGTATCTAACCCCGTGCTGTACCTGTCCTGGGAATGTTTGATGGGGACAGTGTAGAGGGAGCTTTACTCTGTATCTAACCCCGTGCTGTACCTGTCCTGGGAATGTTTGATGGGGACAGTGTAGAGGGAGCTTTACTCTGTATCATCTCTCTCTCCTGCCTATCAGTCTCCTGTTTAGCAGGGGAGAAGACTGAATGGTGAATGAGGTGGGACTGGGCGATGTGTTTTATTATTGACCACTTGTGGCTGCCATTGAATGTTCTGTGTGTCTCCAACAGGATGACTGGAGCTGCTGATGGGAAGTTGTGGAGTCTTGCTGTGCTGGCTGTCACGCTGCTTTTCTACATCATTGCTGTCACTGCGTTCTCCCTGATGTACAGGTTCTACACCCACCCAGCAGGCTGTCTGATTAACAAAGCTCTCCTGATCCTCAATATCAGCCTCTGTTTCTTCGTGACTTTCTTATCCAGGAGCCAGTGTGTACAGCAGAGTGAGTAACACAACAACAACTTACATTTAAATAGCACCTTTAACAGAGACAAGCATCTGGAGGAGGGCCAAACACTGTTTGTCACTGAGCCAGTTCTGGAGACACTGGGTCAGGTGAGTAAAGGCTCAGTCAAGAGAGAGAGAACTAGAGTGAGTGAGTGAGAGAGAGAGTGAACGAGGGAGAGAGAGAGAGTGAACGAGGGAGAGAGAGTGAACGAGGGAGAGAGAGTGAACGAGAGAGAGAGAGTGAACGAGAGAGAGAGAGTGAACGAGGGAGAGAGAGAGAGTGAACGAGAGAGAGAGAGTGAACGAGAGAGAAAGGGTGAACGAGAGAGAGAAAGGGTGAACGAGAGAGAGAGAGAGTGAACGAGAGAGAAAGAGTGAACGAGAGAGAAAGAGTGAACGAGAGAGAGAGTGATGTCCGGTGAATACTCCTGTTCACAGAGTCTAGAGTGAGGTGTTAGTGGGGCTGGGGTGTGTGCCCCTCCCTTGTCCCCGAGGGGGAGTTGACACCTCTGAGACAGAGGGCAATCTGGGGATGGTGTTTCCCAAACTCTCCCCTTCCTGATCAATCTTTGGGCTTTGATTTCAGGGCAGACACACAGCAGTTTGCTCCAAGCCTCCATCATCAGCTGCTACGTTATGTACCTGACCTTCTCTGCACTCTCCAGCCGCCCCCCAGAAACAGGTTAGTACACAGCAGGATCCCAGGGAAGGGATTGGGCATGGGGAAGGGATTGGGCATGGGGAAGGGATTGGGCATGGGAAAGGGGTGGGACATGAGGAGGGGGTGGGACATGGGGAAGGAGGGTGGGACATGGGGAAGGGGATGGGGCATGGGGAAGGGGTGGGACATGGGGAGGGGGTGGGGCATGGGGAAGGAGGGTGGGGCATGGGGAAGGAGGGTGGGGCATGGGGAAGGAGGGTGGGACATGGGGAAGGGGTGGGACATGGGGAGGGAGTGGGACATGGGGAGGGGGTGGGACATGGGGGAGGGAGGGTGGGACATGGGGGAGGGAGGGTGGGACATGGGGGAGGGGGTGGGACACGGGGGAGGGGGTGGGACACGGGGGAGGGGGTGGGACACGGGGAAGGGGGTGGGACACGGGGGAGGGGGTGGGACACGGGGGAGGGGGTGGGGCACGGGGAAGGGGGTGGGACACGGGGGAGGGGGTGGGGCATGGTGAGGGGGTGGGGCATGGGGTGGGGTGGGACATGGGGAGAGGTTCAATCATGGATAATTAATTAATTTAAAGTGTAGTAACTGATATTATGTAGGTGACTAGCACAGCCATTTTGTGCACAGCAAGGTCTCAGAGCTAATCTGTTTCTGATGATGTTTGCTGAAGGAGTGCTGTTCGGGTTAGGGTCAGGAGACTCTGCTGTTCTTCAAAATAGTGTCACGGGATCTTTTACAGAGAGGGCAGAGAGAGTATTTGTTTAAAATCAGGGGGCATCTTTGACAGTGCGTCACCCCCTCATCACAGGACGCGTCAGCCTTGAGCCGGTACTGGGTGGGGTGTGCACCCTGTAATCAGATGGGTGTGAAACCGAGTGGGTCACACAGGAGATCGCTTTGCACATGTTTTTGTGAATGAGTGCAGAGTAATGTTCTCACATTTTCTCAGTGGAATTTCAGGGTCAGAACATCAGTATCTGTCTCCCCAATGTCAGTGACGATGGAGTTCAGAAAGAGGGAAAGATTGTTGCAATCATCGGAGCTGTCATCATGTATTGCTGCGTCCTCTTTGCTTGGTGAGTCTTCTTGTGAATGAATTGATTAATCTCCACATTCTCCTTTAAACATTCACTCCCTCCACCACCGACACACAGGGGCAGCCGTGTGGACCATCTACACGCACTGCCGTAACTCACCAAGGCTCCTCAGACAGCACCTTCCAAACCCACGACTTCTACCATCTAGAACGTCAGGAGCAGCAGATACCTGGGACCACCATAGGAATAGAACATAGAACATAGAACGATACAGCGCAGTACAGGCCCTTCGGCCCACGATGTTGCACCGAAACAAAAGCCATCTAACCTACACTATGCCATTATCATCCATATGTTTATCCAATAAACTTTTAAATGCCCTCAATGTTGGCGAGTTCACTACTGTAGCAGGTAGGGCATTCCACGGCCTCACTACTCTTTGCGTAAAGAACCTACCTCTGACCTCTGTCCTATATCTATTACCCCTCAGCTTAAAGTTATGTCCCCTCGTGCCAGCCATTTCCATCTGTGGGAGAAGGCTCTCACTGTCCACCCTATCCAACCCCCTGATCATTTTGTATGCCTCTATTAAGTCTCCTCTTAACCTTCTTCTCTCCAACGAAAACAACCTCAAGTCCGTCAGCCTTTCCTCATAAGATTTTCCCTCCATACCAGGCAACATCCTGGTAAATCTCCTCTGCACCCGCTCCAAAGCCTCCACGTCCTTCCTATAATGCGGTGACCAGAACTGCACGCAATACTCCAAATGCGGCCGTACCAGAGTTCTGTACAGCTGCAACATGACCTCCCTACTCCGGAACTCAATCCCTCTACCAATAAAGGCCAACACTCCATAGGCCTTCTTCACAACCCTATCAACCTGGGTGGCAACTTTCAGGGATCTATGTACATGGACACCTAGATCCCTCTGCTCATCCACACTTTCAAGAACTTTACCATTAGCCAAATATTCCGCATTCCTGTTATTCCTTCCAAAGTGAATCACCTCACACTTCTCTACATTAAACTCCATTTGCCACCTCTCAGCCCAGCTCTGCAGCTTATCTATATCCCTCTGTAACCTGCTACATCCTTCCACACTATCGACAACACCACCGACTTTAGTATCGTCTGCAAATTTACTCACCCACCCTTCTGCGCCTTCCTCTAGGTCATTGATAAAAATGACAAACAGCAACGGCCCCAGAACAGATCCTTGTGGTACTCCACTTGTGACTGTACTCCATTCTGAACATTTCCCATCAACCACCACCCTCTGCCTTCTTTCAGCTAGCCAATTTCTGATCCACATCTCTAAATCACCCTCAATCCCCAGCCTCCGTATTTTCTGCAATAGCCTACCGTGGGGAACCTTATCAAACGCTTTGCTGAAATCCATATACACCACATCAACTGTTCTACCCTCGTCTACCTGTTCAGTCACCTTCTCAAAGAACTCAATAAGGTTTGTGAGACATGACCTACCCTTCACAAAACCATGCTGACTATCCCTGATCATATTATTCCTATCTAGATGATTATAAATCTTGTCTCTTATAATCCCCTCCAAGACTTTACCCACTACAGACGTGAGGCTCACCGGTCTATAGTTGCCGGGGTTGTCTCTGCTCCCCTTTTTGAACAAAGGGACCACATTTGCTGTCCTCCAGTCCTCTGGCACTATTCCTGTAGCCAATGATGCCATAAAAATCAAAGCCAAAGGTCCAGCAATCTCTTCCCTGGCCTCCCAGAGAATCCTAGGATAAATCCCATCAGGTCCCGGGGACTTATCTATTTTAAGCCTGTCCAGAAATGCCAACACCTCTTCCCTACGTACCTCAATGCCATCTATTCTATTAGCCTGGGGCTCAGCATTCTCCTCCACAACATTATCTTTTTCCTGAGTGAATACTGACGAAAAATATTCATTTAGTATCTCGCCTATCTCTTCAGACTCCACACACAATTTCCCATCCCTGTCCTTGACTGGTCCTACTCTTTCCCTAGTCATTCGCTTATTCCTGACATACCTATAGAAAGCTTTTGGGTTTTCCTTGATCCTTCCTGCCAAATACTTCTCATGTCCCCTCCTTGCTCGTCTTAGCTCTCTCTTTAGATCCTTCCTCGCTACCTTGTAACTATCCATCGCCCCAACTGAAACTTCACACCTCATCTTCACATAGGCCTCCTTCTTCCTCTTAACAAGAGATTCCACTTCCTTGGTAAACCACGGTTCCCTCGCTCGACGCCTTCCTCCCTGCCTGACCGGTACATACTTATCAAGAACACGCAGTAGCTGATCCTTGAACAAGCCCCACTTATCCAGTGTGCCCAACACTTGCAGCCTACTTCTCCACCTTATCCCCCCCAAGTCACGTCTAATGGCATCATAATTGCCCTTCCCCCAGCTATAACTCTTGCCCTGCGGTGTATACTTATCCCTTTCCATCATTAACGTAAACGTCACCGAATTGTGGTCACTGTCCCCAAAGTGCTCTCCTACCTCCAAATCCAACACCTGGCCTGGTTCATTACCCAAAACCAAATCCAACGTGGCCTCGCCTCTTGTTGGCCTGTCAACATATTGTTTCAGGAAACCCTCCTGCACACACTGTACAAAAAACGACCCATCTATTGTACTCAAACTATATCTTTTCCAGTCAATATTTGGAAAGTTAAAGTCTCCCATAATAACTACCCTGTTACTTTCGCTTTTATCCAGAATCATCTTCGCCATCCTTTCCTCTACATCCCTAGAACTATTAGGAGGCCTATAAAAAACTCCCAACAGGGTGACCTCTCCTTTCCTGTTTCTAACTTCAGCCCATACTACCTCGGAAGAAGAGTCCCCATCTAGCATCCTCTCCGCCACCGTAATACTGCTCTTGACTAGCAGCGCCACACCTCCCCCTCTTTTGCCTCCTTCTCTGAGCTTACTAAAACACCTAAACCCCGGAACCTGCAACATCCATTCCTGTCCCTGCTCTATCCATGTCTCCGAAATGGCCACAACATCGAAGTCCCAGGTACCAACCCATGGTGCCAGTTCCCCTACCTTGTTTCGTATACTCCTGGCATTGAAGTAGACACACTTCAAACCACCTACCTGAACACTGGCCCCCTCCTGCGACGTCAAATCTGTGCTCCTAACCTCTATACTCTCATTCTCCCTTACCCTAAAACTACAATCCAGGTTCCCATGCCCCTGCTGCATTAGTTTAAACCCCCCCAAAGAGCACTAACAAATCTCCCCCCCCAGGATATTTGTGCCCCTCAGGTTCAGATGTAGACCATCCTGTCTGTAGAGGTCCCACCTTCCCCAGAAAGAGCCCCAGTTATCCAGAAATCTGAATCCCTCCCGCCTGCACCATCCCTGTAGCCACGTGTTTAAATGCTCTCTCTCCCTATTCCTCATCTCACTATCACGTGGCACGGGCAACAACCTAGAGATAACAACTCTGTTTGTTCTAGTTCTGAGCTTCCATCCTAGCTGCCTGAAAGCCTGCCTGACATCCTTGTCCCCTTTCCTACCTATGTCGTTAGTGCCAATGTGGACCACGACTTGGGGCTGCTCCCCCTCCCCCCAAGTACCCGGAAAACACGATCCGAGACATCACGTACCCTTGCACCTGGGAGGCAACATACCAAACGTGAGTCTCTCACGCTCCCACAAAATCTCCTATCTGTGCCCCTGACTATAGAGTCCCCAATTACTAATGCTCTGCTCCTCTCCCCCCTTCCCTTCTGAGCAACAGGGACAGACTCCGTGCCAGAGGCCCGTACCCCATGGCTTACCCCTGGTAAGCCCCCCCCCCACAAGTATCCAAAGCGGTATACTTGTTTCTCAGGGGAACGACCGCAGGGGATCCCTGCACTGACTGCTTCTTCCCAGTCCCTCTTACAGTTACCCATCTATCTCCAATCTTTGGTGTAACTAATTCCCTAAAGCTGCTATCTATGACCCCCTTCTGCCTCCCGAATGATCCGAAGTTCTTCCAACTCCAGCTCCAGTTCCCTGACTCGGTCTTGGAGGAGCTGGAGATGGCAGCACTTCCTGCAGGTAAAATCAGCAGGGACACTAACTGCATCCCTCGCAATAGGAGTAGTCCATGCCATTCAGCCCCTCGAGTCTGTCTGCCATATAATCAGATCATGGCTGATCTGTGACCTAACTCCATAAACCTGCTTTTAGGTCATATATTAGCATGGATAGAGGATTGATTAATTGGCAGAAAGCAAAGAGTGTGGATGGATGGATGTTTTTCTGGGTGGCTAGTGGTGTGCAGCATTGGGTCTGCAATTGTTCACAATTTACACAAATGATCTGGAGTTGGGGACCAAGTGTAATGTGTCAAAGTTTAAGAAAAAAAAATTTAGAGTACCCAATTCATTTTTTCCAATTAAGGGGCAATTTAGCGCGGCCAATCCACGTAGCCTGCACATCTTTGGGTTGTGGGGGTGAAACAGTTGTGGGGCAGACACGGGGAGAATGTGCAAACTCCACACGGACAGTGACCCAGAGCCGGGATTGAACCTGGGACCTCGGCACCGTGAGGCAGCTGTGCTAACCCACTGCGCCACCGTGCTGTCCTGTAATGTGTCAAAGTTCACAGATGACACTAAAATGACTGGTAGAGCCAAGCGTGCAGAGGTCACTGAAAGTCTGCAGAGGGATATAGATAGTTTCAGTGAATGGGCTAGGGTCTGACAGATGGAGTGCAATGTTTATAAATGTGAGGTCATCCATTATTTGGTAGGAATAACAGCAAATTGGACTATTATTTAAATAGTAAAAAATTTCAGCATGCTGCTGTGCAGAGAGACCTGGGTGTCCTTGTGCATGAATCGCAAAAAGTTGGTTTGCAGGTAATTAAGAAGGCAAATGGAATTTTGTCCTTTCTTGTTAGAGGGGTGGAGTTTAAAAGCAGGGAGGTTATGTTGCAGCTGTATAGGGTGCTGGTGAGGCCACACCTGGGCACTGTGTACAGTTTTGGTCTCCTTACTTGAGAAAGGACGTACTGGCACTGGAGGGTGTGCAGAGGAGATTCACTCGGTTGATTCCGGAGTTGAGAGGATTGGCTTATGAGGAGAGACTGAGTAGACTGGGACTATATTCATTGGAATTTCGAAGAATGTGGGGGGAAATCTTATAGGAACATATAAGATTATGAAGGGAATAGTTAAGATAGAAACAGGGAGGTTGTTTCCACTGGTGGTGAAACTAGAACTAGGGGGCATAGCCTCAAAATAAAGGGGAGCAGAATTAGGACCGAGTTGAGGAGGAACCTCTTCACCCAAAGGGTTGTGAATCTGTGGAATTCCCTGCCCAGTGAAGCAGTTGAGGCTACCTCGTTGACTGTTTTTAAGGCAAAGATAGATAGATTTTTGAGCAGTAAAGGAATTAAGGGTTACGGTGAGCGGGCGGGTAAGTGGAGCTGAGTCCACAGAAAGATCAGCCATGATCTCATTGAATGGCGGAGCAGGCTCGAGGGGCCAGATGGCCTACTCCTGCTCCTACTTCTTAGGTTCTTATGGCACATATCCCTTAATATCTTTGCTTAACAAAAATCTATCTCAGATTTAAAATCAACAACTGATCCAGCTTCAGCTGCTGTTTGTGGGAGAGAGTTCCCAATCTCTACCACCCTTTGAGTGAAGCTGTTCTTCCAAACATCTCCCCTGAATCCAGCCCTAGTTTTTAGACACTGCCCCCTATTTTAGAATCTCCAACCGGTAGAAATAGTTTATCTTTATCTACCCTGTTTTTTCCAGTTAGGATGTTGAAGACTTTGATCAGGTCACCCCTTAACCATCTAAATTCTAATGAAAACAGGCCTAATTTGTGTGATCCCTCCTCATAACTCAACCCTTGTAATCCAGTTATCATTTTAATAAACTTCTGTTGCTCTCCCTCCAAGGTCAAAATATCCTCCTTCCTAAGGTGTGATGCCCAGAACTGCTCCCAGTGACTCCGAGTGCGGTCTAACCAGGGTTTTGTAAAGCTGCAGCTTAACCCCTGTGTCTTTATATAATCCTATAGATATAAAGGCCAGCATTCCATTAGCCTTATTGATTACTTGCTGCTCTTGTTCCTGACATTTTAAGGATTTATGCACCTAAACCCCCCAAGTCTCTTTGGACATCCAGTGTGCCTAACCCCTTTCCATTCAGAAAGTACTCTGCTCTATCCTTTTTTGGTTCAAAACGGATAACCTCACACTTGCATTCAATTCCATCTGCCACAATTTTGCCCATTCGCCTAGCCTGTTAACACCTCCTTGTATTTTTCTGCTGTCATCTCGGCTGTCTGCAATGCTGCCTAACTTTGTATCATTGGTAAATTTGTACATATGATTTTCTATGCTATCATCCAAGTCATTAATGAATACTGTGAATAATTGAGGCCCCAACACAGATCCCTGTGGTACATCACTAGTCACCTCCTGCCAATTAGAGTAATTACCCATTATCCTCGCTCTCTGTCGCCTGTCACTCAACCAATTCCTACCCATGTCAATAATTTGCCCTCAACTCCATGGGCTTCCACTTTAGTGAACAGCCTCTTGTGTGGAACTTTATCAAATGTCTTCTGGAAGTCGATATAAACGACATCCATGTCCACTACTTTAGTCACTTCTTCAGAAAATTCAATAAGATTAGTCAGGCATGATCTTCCCTTCACGAATCCATCGCCTGGAGGTTCCCCGCCAACCCACCCACCATTCCGACTTGGAAATATATCGGCCGTTCCTTCACTGTCGCTGGGTCACAATCCTGGAAACTCCCTCCCTGACAGCACGGTGGGTGCACCTACACCACACGGAGTGATGAGTGAAGGGTACAGCCATTGCCAGTTGCAGCCTGGTGCTGTGACCAATGTCAACCGCTCGTTCCCTGTGGTTAGCGGAGAATCCAGATGTGGTAAATTTAATTTCTAATTCAGTAAACAAATCCTGACTAAGAGCGACTGCCCTATTTCAGCGTTTCTTGTGTAACCTTTAAGTGTTTCCTGTCAGCTGGTAAAATGGTGCGAAAGTGAAGAACGTTATTGTGATTGGAATCAAATATTTTTTGCTGTCAGTGTGATTGTTCTGCAATAATTACCCAATCGTTACTCTCCTTTCAATCAATCTGATTGGCTGTCTCTCACCCTCTCAATGCCCCCTGGGTAGTAATGAAGCATCTTACCTAGCCAAGGTGTTTGGACCAACCTGGATGTTCCGAGTTTACAGATATGAGTTCAAGGTCAGTAATTACTCTCTTGTTAACCCTGCCTCACCCCAGTCCTCCGCGATTATTCATCCCTCCATCACTCGACTTCTCTGGATGCTCATTAGAACAGCAGGAGGCCATTCTGCCCCTCGAGTCTGTTCCAGCATTCATTTAGATCATGGATGACTGGTTTCTTTATTCTATCTACCACCTTGGTCTGTTACCCGGAACCCTGTGCCGAAAAACTATTTAATAAATCCCAGTTTCAAAGCGTTTTCTGCAAATCGTTCTGCAACATTCCAAATGTTTCTTATTTTCGGAACATTTTTCAGTTCATTCTCACAATATTCGTCTCTTCTCCAATCTGCTTTTATTTTATCTCGACACTTTCCACATTGCCATGTCTCTCTCCCTTCACTTGGGTTTTACACACACCCACAATGTCACTCTTGTCTGTTACAGAAAGCTTCCTGTTGCTTCTGCTGTCTCGATGAGGAAGGTAAGGGACAGAATTTCAATCGAGTTTATCTCAATTGTGCTGACTGGGTCTCACTGGGAGACAGTTCCTGAAGGTGCTGACTCTCCCTGGAGACAGTTCCTGAAGGTGCTGACTCTCACTGGGGGACAGTTCCTGAAGGTGCTGACTCTCACTGGGAGACAGTTCCTGAAGGTGCTGACTCTCACTGGGGGACAGTTCCTGAAGGTGCTGACTCTCACTGGGGGACAGTATCTGAAGGTGCTGACTCTCACTGGGACACAGTTCCTGAAGGTGCTGACTCTCACTGGGACACAGTTCCTGAAGGTGCTGACTCTCACTGGGACACAGTTCCTGAAGGTGCTGACTCCCCCTGGAGACAGTTCCTGAAGGTGCTGACTCTCACTGGGGGTCAGTTCCTGAAGGTGCTGACTCTCACTGAGACACAGTTCCTGAAGGTGCTGACTCTCACTGAGACACAGTTCCTGAAGGTGCTGACTCTCACTGGGGGACAGTTCCTGAAGGTGCTGACTCTCACTGGGAGACAGTTCCTGAAGGTGCTGACTCTCACTGGGAGACAGTTCCTGAAGGTGCTGACTCTCACTGGGACACAGTTCCTGAAGGTGCTGACTCTCACTGGGACACAGTTCCTGAAGGTGCTGACTCTCACTGGGACACAGTTCCTGAAGGTGCTGACTCTCACTGGGACACAGTTCCTGAAGGTGCTGACTCTCACTGGGAGACAGTTCCTGAAGGTGCTGACTCTCCCTAGAGACAGTTCCTGAAGGTGCTGACTCTCACTGGGGGACAGTTCCTGAAGGTGCTGACTCTCACTGGGAGACAGTTCCTGAAGGTGCTGACTCTCACTGGGGGACAGTTCCTGAAGGTGCTGACTCTCACTGGGGGACAGTATCTGAAGGTGCTGACTCTCACTGGGACACAGTTCCTGAAGGTGCTGACTCTCACTGGGACACAGTTCCTGAAGGTGCTGACTCTCACTGGGACACAGTTCCTGAAGGTGCTGACTCTCACTGGAGACAGTTCCTGAAGGTGCTGACTCTCACTGGGGGACAGTTCCTGAAGGTGCTGAATCTCACTGGGAGACCGTCACTGAAGGTACTGACTCTCACTGGGGGACAGTTCCTGAAGGTGCTGACTCTCACTGGGGGACAGTATCTGAAGGTGCTGACTCTCACTGGGGGACAGTATCTGAAGCTGCTGACTCTCACTGGGGGACAGTTCCTGAAGGTGCTGGGTCTCACTGGGAGACAGTTCCTGAAGGTGCTGACTCTCCCTGGAGACAGTTCCTGAAGGTGCTGACTCTCACTAGGGGACAGTTCCTGAAGGTGCTGACTCTCACTGGGAGACAGTTCCTGAAGGTGCTGACTCTCACTGGGGGACAGTTCCTGAAGGTGCTGACTCTCACTGGGGGACAGTATCTGAAGGTGCTGACTCTCACTGGGGGACAGTTCCTGAAGGTGCTGACTCTCACTGGGGGACAGTTCCTGAAGGTGCTGACTCTCACTGGGACACAGTTCCTGAAGGTGCTGACTCTCCCTGGAGACAGTTCCTGAAGGTGCTGACTCTCACTGGGGAACAGTTCCTGAAGGTGCTGAATCTCACTGGGAGACAGTTCCTGAAGGTGCTGACTCTCACTGGGGGTCAGTTCCTGAAGGTGCTGACTCTCACTGGGGGACAGTATCTGAAGGTGCTGACTCTCACTGAGACACAGTTCCTGAAGGTGCTGACTCTCACTGGGGGACAGTTCCTGAAGGTGCTGACTCTCACTGGGAGACAGTTCCTGAAGGTGCTGACTCTCACTGGGAGACAGTTCCTGAAGGTGCTGACTCTCACTGGGGGACAGTTCCTGAAGGTGCTGACTCTCCCTGGGGGACAGTTCCTGAAGGTGCTGACTCTCACTGGGACACAATTCCTGAAGGTGCTGACTCTTGCTGGGACACAGTTCCTGGAGGTGCTGACTCTCACTGGGACACAGTTTCTGAAGGTGCTGACTCTCACTGGGACACAGTTCCTGAAGGTGCTGACTCTCACTGGGACACAGTTGCTGAAGGTGCTGACTCTCACTGGGACATAGTTGCTGAAGGTGCTGACTCTCACTGGGACACAGTTCCTGAAGGTGCTGACTCTCACTGGAGGACAGTTCCTGAAGGTGCTGACTCTCATTGGGGGACAGTTTCTGAAGGTGCTGGCACTCGCTGGGACACAGTTCCTGTAGGTGCTGACTCTCATTGGGGGACAGTTCCTGAAGGTGCTGACACTCGCTGGGATACAGTTCCTGTAGGTGCTGACACTCGCTGGGATACAGTTCCTGTAGGTGCTGACTCTCGCTGGGACACAGTTCCTGAAGGTGCCGACTCTCACTGAGGGACAGTTCCTGTGGGTCCTATGTAATATGCGCTAGAAATGCTTCTTAAGTAAGGCGGCACGGTGGCACAGCTGCCTCACGGCACCGAGGTCCCAGGTTCGATCCCGGCTCTGGGTCACTGTCCGTGTGGAGTTTGCACATTCTCCCCGTGTCTGCGTGGGTCTCACCCCCACAACCCAAAGATGTGCAGGCTAGGTGGATTGGCCACGCTAAATTGCCCCTTAATTGGAAAAAATAATTGGGTACTCTAAATTATTTTTTAAAATAAATGTTTATTCAGTGTTGTGTTCCCCCAGAAAGCTGTGCACTGTATATACCGGAGATTCATGTGTTTGTCTCCTTGCCTGAATTGAATTTTGGTGTGACCTCCAGTGCCCAAGTATGACGTGGAGAAGACCGGAGGTCAGAAAGTGATCCACAACGAGAGGGAGCAAGTCACGTATAGTTACTCCTGCTTCCATTTTGTCTTCTTTCTCGCCTCCCTCTACGTCATGATGACATTGACCAACTGGTTCAAGTAAGTTGAATCTGGAAACAGTTCAGTCCAAGTGTTGAAGGGGTCACTGTTGTGGTACTGGGTCAGGCAGGGGACTCTGCACTTGTCCTCAGTGCCCTCGGGCCCAGGACACAGCTGTAGCGCAGTGAGTCCGGTGGGGGATGTGTGTGCACCTCCATTAGAGTTGTGTAGGGTAGCAGTCGCCTGTCTACCCTCCCAGTCTGTGCCCTTAGAGTCTAGACACTTGTGAGAGATTCGGGAGCGGAGCCAGACGGTGGGACTGTACCAGTGAGAGTCAGAGTCAAAGAGAGGGAAAGTTTCAGCAAGGGAACACCCAGTGTAGTGAGTGAGGGGGAGCAGATCTCGGAGCCACCAGTGTAAGACGGTCACTGTTAAATCCAACTGAAAGATCAGGAGAAACCTCTCGGGGAGTGTGGAGAATGTGGAACTCACTCCCGCAGGGAATGGTTGAGGGGAATAAATAAAGGGGCAGCTGGGGGGATCACGAAGGGTCGGGGGGGGGCGGGGGGGGGGGGGGGGGGGGGGAGGATTCGGAGATGTTGAGAAAGTTTGGTGAAAGTAGGTTTGGGACGAAGTTTATGTGGGACATAACGAGCCGCTCCGAGACCATCGCCTATACTTGGAGCAAATGGGGCTGGTTTAGCACACTGGGCTAAATCGCTGGCTTTGAAAGCAGACCCAGGCAGGCCAGCAGCACGGGTTCAATTCCCGCACCAGCCTCCCCGAACAGGTGCCGGAATGTGGCGACTAGGGGCTTTTCACAGTAACTTCATTTGAAGCCTACTTGTGACAATAAGCGATTTTCATTTCATTTTCAAATGGCCTGTTTGTGGGGTGTAGATTTCATCAATTCCTCCGGGGTGGGTGGATGGGGTCAGTGCCTGTTCTTCATTTTTAGTGTGTAAACCAGACACTGACAGACCAGGTCAATGAATAAAAGCAAATTACTGCGGACGCTGGAATCTGAAACCAAAGAGAAAATGCTGGAAAATCTCAGCAGGTTTGGCAGCATCTGTAGGGAGAGAAAAGAGCTGACGTTTCGAGTCCAGATGACCCTTTGTCAAAGGTCTAGGTCAATACCTCACCGTAACGCTGTAGCGCCGTGGCACAGTGGTTAGCACAGTTGCTTCACAGCTCCAGGGTCCCAAGTTCGATTCCTGGCTTGGGTCACTGTCTGTGCGGAGTCTGCACGTTCTCCCAGTGTGTGCGTGGGTTTCCTCCGGGTGCTCCGGTTTCCTCCCACAATCCAAAGATGTGTTAGGTGGATTGGCCATGCTAAATTGCCCTTAGTGTCCAAAACTGTTAGGTGGGGTTACTAGGTTATGGGGATAGGGTGTTGGGTGCTCTTTCCAAGGGTCGGTGCAGACTCGATGGGCCGAATGGTCTCCTTCTGCACTGTAAATTCTATGATTCTATGTAACATTTTGAAACAGTTTATGGAGCATTTCTGATTTCCTCGGTGGCTTGTTTCACTGTTAATACTCTCTCTGCTCTCTATCTTGCTCTTCTCGCTCACTCCCCCTCTCCCTCTGCTGTCTCTGACTCTCTTTCTGTCTCTCTCCCTGTCCCTCTCCAGTTATGAATCTGCAACCCTGGAGACAGTGTTTTCACAGGGCAGCTGGTCGACGTTCTGGGTGAAGAGTTGTTCCTGTTGGCTGTGCCTGCTGCTGTACCTGCTCATCCTCCTGGCTCCCCCCTGCTGTGTGGACAGTGAAAGGCGGCGTTCGGTCCATGTGAAATAGCCGCTCACCGGGACTGAGCGCTTTTAGCGGCAACAGTGAGGCGGGCGGAATCTTCCAGTAATCGGGGAGCGTCAACTCGCGGATTCTCCCTGCGGGCGAGCAGGTGACATGGGCCACACAACACGACCCGGAGAGGCAGATTGGAAATGAACCTTTAGATCGCAAAGAGCAGCTGGCTCTCCCGTAGAAACGGGTACGAAGGCCTTGTGACTCTGTTACTGGTCGAGAAACTCAGAGAGTTCAAATCCCACCAGGACGAGCTGAGACCAAATTCTGACATTCGGTGAGCCGGGAGCAAAACCATAAACCCAGAAAAATCAGCTGGATTGTAGCACAAAAAACCCCAACAGCTGATCAGTATCGGCGAGCGAAGGGAAATTGTTACCCTTCTCATCCTGCCTGCCCTCCATGTGACTGCAGTCCCCTGTGTGTGTGTGTGTGTGTGTGTGTGTGTTAACCCTACACGTCCTGTGAAGCAACTGAACAACTTGTACACACACAACAGGGAAAAGGACGTTCCGAAGGGTTTGGATGGAGTAAATAAGGAGGTACAGGCAGGACATAGAACATAGAACATTACAGCGCAGTACAGGCCCTTCGGCCCTCGATGTTGCGCCGACCTGTGAAACCACTCTAAAGCCCATCTACACTATTCCCTTATCGTCCATATGTCTATCCAATGACCATTTAAATGCCCTTAGTGTTTGCGAGTCCACTACTGTTGCAGGCAGGGCATTCCACGCCCTTACTACTCTCTGAGTAAAGAACCTACCTCTGACATCTGTCCTGTATCTATCTCCCCTCAATTTAAAGCTATGAGGCTTGGTATTACTATTAACCAGAGGAAGTCTGGTTTAAGGAGCTTAGCAAAAGAACCAGAGATGCGACGAGGAAACATGTTTTACGCGGCGATTGGGGTGTTGTGGAAGGTGCTGTCTGAAAGGGGGAGTGGAATCAGGTTCGATAGGAACTTTCAAAAGGGAACTGGATAAACACTTAAAGGAGAAAAAAACTACAGAATTCACTGGACAGCTCTTACAAAGAGCCAGCACAGATATGAGTGGTCTCCATCTGGAGCTATCGTGCTATGAAAGCTACAGGCCTGTCCTCAGGGCAACAAGGAGACAACAATGGGAATTTGTGATAGAGTTAGGGATTTGCGGAATCTGTGGAGATGTTGGCCCTGGACCCTCGCTGTCCGATGCCCCCATCACTTTGATGGTTCATCATAAGATCCAGCAGCTTGGACTCCGATACAGTATCCCGACACGACATTCCAAACATCGCTGGAATCATTCGACATTACAAATCCAGACAACGGGTGATGGGTGACGGCGCTCTGTGTTTCCAGGGGAACCCAGTCAATTAGATGTCCTTAAGGAGAGCTCTCCCATCTGGACACATTCTCTGGGAGAGTTCAATGAATTGAACATTGTCAAGTTCGATAAACCTGCTGCATCAGTTTTGTGTATTTCACATTATTCAACACGGGCTCAGATCACTGCAGCTGACTATCCCTCTCCCACCTTCCATTCATCAATGTTGTTCTCATTTTTTCATTGACACTGATTCAAATAGGCTTTATATTTGTCAAATTTGGTTATTTATCAGATTTGTTCTATTTCACAGTGGAGTCTATTCCTGCATATTCCTGACCCCCATACACTGGCAGCTGACCCCCATACACTGGCAACTGACCCCTATACACTGGCAACTGACCCCCATACACTGGCAACTGACCCCCATATACTGGCAACTGACCCCCATACACTGGCAACTGGCCCCCATACACAGGCAACTGACCCCCAGACACTGGCAACTGACCCCCATACACTGGCAGCTGACCCCCATACACTGGCAGCTGACCCCTATACACTGGCAACTGACCCCCATACACTGGCAGCTGACCCCCATACACTGGCAACTGGCCCCCATACACAGGCAACTGACCCCCAGACACTGGCAACTGACCCCCATACACAGGCAACTGACCCCCAGACACTGGCAGCTGACCCCCATACACTGGCAACGGACCCCCATACACTGTCAACGGACCCCCATACACTGGCAACTGACCCCCATACACTGGCAACTGACCCCCATACACTGGCAACTGACCCCCATACACTGGCAACTGACCCCCATACACTGGCAACTGACCCCCATACACTGGCAGCTGACCCCCATACACTGGCAACTGACCCCCATACACTGGCAACTGACCCCCATACACTGGCAACTGACCCCCATACACTGGCAACTGACCCCCATACACTGGCAGCTGACCCCCATACACTGGCAACTGACCCCCATACATTGGCAGCTGACCCCCATACACTGGCAACTGACCCCCATACACTGGCAACTGACCCCCATACACTGGCAGCTGACCCCCATACACTGGCAGCTGACCCCCATACACTGGCAACTGACCCCCATACACTGGCAACTGACCCCCATACACTGGCAACTGACCCCCATACACTGGCAACTGACCCCCAGACACTGGCAACTGACCCCCATACACTGGCAGCTGACCCCCATACACTGGCAACTGACCACCATTCACTGGCAACTGACCCCCTTACACTGGCAACTGACCCCCATACACTGGCAACTGACCCCCATACACTGGCAGCTGACCCCCATACACTGGCAACTGACTCCCAGTCACTGGCAACTGACCCCCATACACTGGCAGCTGACCCCCATGCACTGGCAGCTGACCCCCATGCACTGGCAGCTGACCCCCAGACACTGGCAACTGACCCCCATACACTGGCAACTGACCCCCATACACTGGCAACTGACTCGCAGACACTGGCAGCTGACCCCCATACACTGGCAACTGACCCCCATACACTGGCAGCTGACCCCCATACACTGGCAACTGACCCCCATACACTGGCAACTGACCCCCATACACTGGCAGCTGACCCCCATACACTGGCAACTGACCCCCATACACTGGCAACTGACCCCCATACACTGGCAACTGACCCCCATACACTGGCAGCTGACCCCCATACACTGGCAACTGACCCCCATACACTGGCAACTGACCGCCATACACTGGCAACTGACCCCCATACACTGGCAACTGACCCCCATACACTGGCAACTGACCCCCATACACTGGCAGCTGACCCCCAGACACTGGCAACTGACCCCCATACACTGGCAACTGACCCCTATACACTGGCAACTGACCCCCATACACTGGCTACTGACCCCTATACACTGGCAACTGACCCCCATTCACTGGCAGCTGACCCCCATACACTGGCAACTGACCCCCATACACTGGCAGCTGACCCCCATACACTGGCAGCTGACCCCCAGACACTGGCAGCTGACCCCCAGACACTGGCAGCTGACCCCCATACACTGGCAACTGACCCCCATACACTGGCTACTGACCCCTATACACTGGCAACTGACCCCCATACACTGGCTACTGACCCCTATACACTGGCAACTGACCCCCATTCACTGGCAGCTGACCCCCATACACTGGAAACTGACCCCCATACACTGGCAACTGGCCCCCATACACTGGCAACTGACCCCCATACACAGGCAACTGACCCCCATACAGAGGCAACTGACCCCTAGACACTGGCAACTGACCCCCATACACTGGCAACGGACCCCCATACACTGGCAACGGACCCCCATACACTGGCAACTGACCCCCATACACTGGCAACTGACCCCCATCCACTGGCAACTGACACCCATACACTGGCAACTGACCCCCAGACACTGGTAACTGACCCCTATACACTGGCAACTGACCCCCAGACACTGGCAACTGACACCCATACACTGGCAACTGACCCCCATACACTTGCAATTGATCCCCATACACTGGCAGCTGACCCCCATACACTGGCAGCTGACCCCCATACACTGGCAGCTGACCCCCATACACTGGCAGCTGACCCCCATACACAGGCAACTGACCCCCAGACACTGGCAACTGACCCCCATACACTGGCAACTGACCCCCATACACTGGCTACTGACCCCCATACACTGGCAACTGACCCCTATACACTGGCAACTGACCCCCATACACTGGCAACTGACCCCCATACACTGGCAGCTGACCCCCATACACTGGCTACTGACCCCCATACACTGACAACTGACCCCTATACACAGGCAACTGACCCCCATACACTGGCAACTGACCCCATACACTGGCAACTGACCCCCATACACTGGCAACTGACCCCATACACTGGCAACTGATCCACATACACTGGCAACTGACCCCCATACACTGGCAACTGACCCCCATACACTGGCAACTGACCCCCATACACTGGCAACTGACCCCCATACACTGGCAACTGACCCCCATACACTGGCAGCTGACACCCATACACTGGCAACTGACCCCCATACACTGGCAACTGACCCCCATACACTGGCAACTGACCCCCATACACTGGCAACTGACCCCCATACACTGGCAACTGACCCCATACACAGGCAACTGACCCCCATACACTGGCAACTGACCCCCATACACTGGCAACTGACCCCCATACACTGGCAACTGACCCCCAGACACTGGCAACTGACCCCTATACACTGGCAACTGACCCCCATACACTGGCAACTGACCCCCATACACTGGCAACTGGCCCCCATACACTGGCAACTGACCCCCATACACTGGCAACTGACCCCCAGACACTGGCAACTGACCCCCAGACACTGGCAGCTGACCCCCAGACACTGGCAGCTGACCCCCAGACACTGGCAGCTGACCCCCATACACTGGCAGCTGACCCCCATACACTGGCAGATGACCCCCATACACAGGCAACTGACCCCCAGACACTGGCAACTGACCCCTATACACTGGCAACTGAACCCCATACACTGGCTACTGACCCCCATACACTGGCAACTGACCCCTATACACTGGCAACTGACCCCCATACACTGGCAACTGACCCCCATACACAGGCAGCTGACCCCCATACACTGGCTACTGACCCCCATACACTGGCAACTGACCCCTATACACAGGCAACTGACCCCCATACACTGGCAACTGACCCCATACACTGGCAACTGACCCCCATACACTGGCAACTGACCCCATACACTGGCAACTGATCCACATACACTGGCAACTGACCCCCATACACTGGCAACTGACCCCCATACACTGGCAACTGACCCCCATACACTGGCAACTGACCCCCATACACTGGCAACCGACCCCCATACACTGGCAGCTGACACCCATACACTGGCAACTGACCCCCATACACTGGCAACTGACCCCCATACACTGGCAACTGACCCCCATACACTGGCAACTGACCCCCATACACTGGCAACTGACCCCCATACACTGGCAACTGACCCCCATACACTGGCAACTGACCCCCATACACAGGCAACTGACCCCCATACACTGGCAACTGACCCCCATACACTGGCAACTGACCCCCATACACTGGCAACTGACCCCCAGACACTGGCAACTGACCCCTATACACTGGCAACTGACCCCCATACACTGGCAACTGACCCCCATACACTGGCAACTGGCCCCCATACACTGGCAACTGACCCCCATACACTGGCAACTGACCCCCATACACTGGCAACTGACCCCCATACACTGGCAACTGACCCCCATACACTGGCAGCTGACCCTCAGACACTGGCAACTGACCCCCAGACACTGGCAGCTGACCCCCAGACACTGGCAGCTGACCCCCAGACACTGGCAGCTGACCCCCATACACTGGCAGCTGACCCCCATACACTGGCAACTGACCCCCATACACTGGCAACTGACCCCCATACACTGGCAACTGACCCCTATACACTGGCAACTGAACCCCATACACTGGCAACTGACCCCTATACACTGGCAACTGAACCCCATACACTGGCAACTGACCCCCATACACTGGCAACTGACCCCCATACACTGGCAACTAACCCCATCCACGAGATAGGTAATTACATTTTTTCCAATTAAGGGGCAATTTAGCGTGGCCAATCCACCTACCCTGCACATCTTTGGGTTGTGGGGGTGAGACCCACGCAAACACGGGGAGAAGGTGCAAACTCCACACAGACAGTGACCCAGAGCCGGGATCGAACCTGGGACCTCGGCGCCGTGAGGCAGCTGTGCTAACCACTGTGCCACCATGCTGCCGTCTCCTGTTGACTCTAACTGAGCTTCAGTATTGGCTCCTCCCCTCACATTTCCTGGGAATCTCCAGCTTTCCGCAGGGAGGGGCACTGTAATTGATTTCCCCTCTGCCACGTAACACAAATCGACGTCAGAGAATAAATATTCGCAATTTGCCAATAAAAGCCACTGCTGGTTACTTTTTAAACTGCTCAATTGTGAAATGATCTACCTTCCACATTCCCCAAATGTCTGGACATTGGGTTGGCTTGAGGCTGAGGATAACCCGGAGCCTATTGCAGCCTCTTGGAGTGAGAATAACGCTCCACACTCGAACACCGCACTGTGCCCTGGGCTGCTGTTGGCACGGCAACACCAAACCTGGGGGACAAAGCCTGCAGATTGTTTAGGGAACCCTTCGCGTTTAAGGATTCACCCAGTTCAAGATGACAAACTAGTCATCGGCACCGACACAGAGATAGGCACAGAGGGCGACACGCTGATAAACAGGCACAGTGAAAAACACAGACAGACACACACTGACATAGACAGACCAGCAGGCATAAACACTGAAACAGACTGACACAGGCAGACAGACACAGTGAAACAGGCAGACACTCACACACTGACACAGGCAGACATACAATCTGAAACAGGCAGACACACACACTGAAACAGACTGACACAGGCAGACACACACACTGAAACAGACTGACATAGGTAGACATACAATCTGAAACAGGCAGACACACACACTGAAACAGACTGACACAGGCAGACATACAATCTGAAACAGACAGGCACAGGCACACACGCACATTGAAAAGACAGACACAGGCAGATAGACACAGTGAAACAGAGACATACAGGCAGACTGACACGGGCAGACAGACATACACACTGAAACAGACAGACATAGGCAGACAGACACACACTGAAACAGACAGACACACATTGAGACAGGCAGACATACATACTGAAGCAGACAGACACGCACTGAAACAGACAGACACACACTGAAACAGACACAGGCAGACACGCACATTGAAACGAGAGACACAGACAGGCACGCACATTGAAAAGGCAGGCACAGGCAGACACAGTGAAACAGACAGGCGCAGGCAGACACCCACATTGAAAAGACAGACACACGCAGACAGACACAGTGAAACAGACAGATACAGGCAGTCACACACACTGAAACATACAGACACACATACACTGAAACAGACTGACACAGGCAGACAGACACATGCTGAAACAGGCAGATGCACACACACTGAAACAGACAGACACAGGGAGACAGACACACACTGAAACAGGCAGACACACACTGAAACAGGCAGACACACGCTGAAACAGACTGACACAGGCAGTCGCGCACACACTGAAACAGACTGACACACACTGAAACAGGCAGACAGACATACTGACAGGCAGATACATCGAAGCACATTCACAGGGAGACAGACACACTGACACAGGCAGACACACACTGAAACAAACACAGGCAGACACACACACAGAAACAGGCAGACACACACTGACACAGGCAGACAGACATACTGACAGGCAGATACATCGAAACACATTCACAGGGAGACAGACACACTGACACAGGCAGACACACACAAACAAACACAGGCAGACACACACTGAAACAAACACAGGCAGACACACACAGAGAAACAGGCAGACACACACTGAAACAGACAGACACAAACTGAAACAGGCAGACAGGCACAAATACTTTGACACAGATAAGCTGACAGACACATACACTGTTTTACACAAACAGCTGTCTGTTTCTACACCGTGTTCACCACCTGTTTGTGTGTCAACCGCTAAAGAATTAAGTTTAAAATAATTTACTTTCCTGAGCTAGAAACCGATTGTCTGTTGTTAGTCTCAGCCCCTCACAGTTTGGAAAGAAATTGGAAAATCAGGTTATTTTTCAACCTGTTAAAATCACTGTCACAAAAGTCTTTGTTTTGTGAAAACACTGTTTCCACTCGGTCGGAATTGCTTCCTGCTCGATGTGCGGGGGAGTGGTGAGGACTTGGTGAGAATCGGGTAAGTGATCAAGTCTATTCTATTCCCGGGATTTAAAATAGTACCGGAATTTGTGATAAGATTAATAATGATTTATAATTATGAAGATTAATAAAAGAAAATAAATAGATCAATAAAATAATGAAGCAATGAATTGAAGCACTAAGTGTGGTAGGACGGGTGAGGTGTCACAGCTGCAGCATGTGGGCACTCCTGGATACCAGTGTGATCCGCAAAGAAAACATCTTCAGTAAGTGTTTGCGGCTTGAGGAGCTTTGGCTCGAGGTCAATGGGCTGGAGGCTGAGCTGGGAACACTGCAACACAACAGGGAGGCCAAGAATCACCTGGATGCTTGGTATCAGGAGGTGATCACACCCCATAAGACAGAGAGTGCTGCATTCTCTGATTTCGAGGCTATGTCCGGAGCTTGTGTCTAGTCTTACGACCAAAACGTTGGCGCCCAACCCTGCTCCGCCCGGTGCGGGACTAGCAGCCCCCAGCTTCACCTGCAGATATGGATGGAGAATTGCCCGGTCCAGGGCTGCGCATACGCACATTGACGACCTGCGATGGCCGTGCGGGGACCCAGCCTGCCAGATAGTGCCCCCCCTGTAACCCCCCTTGCCACCCCTGGACCATGTCCCTCCAGCCCCCACCGAAGATCCCCCCCCTCCCCGGCCAGTGGGACAGCTCCCCCCCCCCCCCCCGACTGTGGAGCGCTGGACACAGTCCGCAGCTGCCACGCGAAGTCCCTGATCGGTGTGAGCACACGCGAGCGATGCCGTCGGAAAGTCGGCCCATCGCGGGTGGAGCATCGGGGAGGGCGAACGGCGTACTGCCCATAAAAACGGCGCCCGCCCCCCCCCACCCAATTTCGGCGGAAAAACGGATTCTCCGGCCAATCGCCAAATGCGATTTCAGCGTCGGCAATCGGAGAATCCCGCCCAGAGTCTTCTGATTCGCCAGGCAGCCAGGGACAGGAGGGTGTGACTGCAGCTGAGGCAGGTGACAGGGCCCAGAGACCCTCAGCAATTGTCCGACAGGTTTGAAGTTCTTCCAGCTGGTTTGGATGAGGGATGGAGGCTGCAGGCTGGGCGAGCTGACTGACCAAGGCGCCGTGCTACAGGATGACGTGGGGGGAGAATGTAGCGACTTGGGTGTCCTAGTGCATGGATCTCAATAAAACAGTTACAGAAAGTAATTAGGAAAAGCTAATACATTATAATTTAATGAGGGGAATTGAGTAGGCTCACACTAACACTGCAATGAAGTTACTGTGAAAATCCCCTAGTCGCCACACCCCAGCGCCTGTTCGGGTACACAGAGGGAGAATTCAGAATGTCCAATTCACCTAACAAGCACGTCTTTCGGGACTTATGGGAGGAAACCGGAGCACCCGGAGGAAACCCACGCAGACACGGGGAGAACATGCAGACTCCACACAGACAATGACCCAAGCCGGGAATCGAACCTGGGACCTTGGCGCTGTGAGGCAACAGTGCTAACCACTGTGCCACCATGGAGCCCAAAAGTAGGGAGGTTGTGCTTCAGTTGTCCAGGGCATTGGTGAGATCACATCTGGAGTATTGTGGACAGTATCAGTCTCCTTATTGAAGGATGTAAATGCATTGGAAGCAGTTCAGAGAAGGTTTACCAGACTAATATCACTAAGATAGTGATAGGGCTGAGTCCACAGGTTAGCTGGTGAAGCACGTACCCAAGCCAGCAGTTAGTTGTTACCGTTGATTAGACAATAAAACAGAGTTGTACCATCTACAGCCGTGTTGGATCATTTGTGCATCGGAACACCCAACACGACAACTCATTTAAGACGGAGCTGAGGATAATTTGTTTTCTCCCAGAGAGCCTCGACTCTCTGGAACTCTTCCTTAGAATGCAGGGGAAGCAGAATCTTTGGATATTTTTTATAAATTTACAGTACCCAATTCATTTTTTCCAATTAAGGGGCAATTTAGCGTGGCCAATCCACCTGCCCTGCACATCTTTGGGTCGTGGGGGCGAAACCCACGCAAACACAGGGAGAATGCGCAAACTCCACACGGACAGTGACCCAGAGCCGGGATCGAACCTGCGACCTCGGCGCCGTGAATCTTTGAATATTGTTAAGGCAGAGCTGATAGATTGTTGATTAACCAGGGGTGAAAGGTTATCGGGGTTGACAGGAGTGTCTTGTTGAGGATACAATCAGACCAGCCAATGATCTTATTGAATGCAGACTCGAGGGGCTGAATGGCCTCCTCCTGCTCCTAATTCGTATGTTCACATGTTTGTCTGTAATGATGCAGAATGGGCTATTTACAGGCAATTATTCCTCACTACAGAATATGCACAGTAGGGAAAGAAACAAGGCTTTTAAAAAATCTAATATATTTATTGGATTCGTTCTTGCTGGCTACAAGGCAGACATGGGGTTCCAATTGCTGCAGTCAGCATTGTTGACACATTTCAGACTGGCCACAAGACGCTCAGCCCAGGAAGCCCCTGATATGTGGCTTTGCCTCTTTCCTGCCCCGCACTAGCCCCCTCAGCAGCTCCCCGGACCCCTCACCTCTCCCAGCCCCCCTCTGCACCACCACCCCCCCCCCCCCCATTCCTCTTATACCCTTCCCTTGCCTTGCACCCCTCCCCCAGCTGCCCATCGCTTGAATTTCTCTCAGATTTAATGAACGCGATTAAATCCAATTACTGAAATAAAGTATGTGCCCCAATAAATACTTTGATATAATTTGAACTGTGCACGGATATCTGAATAGGGATTTGTACTCTCCGTTTCGAATACAGAATGACCCCACGCCAAAGCAGTCACTGTTTTTGTGATAGTTAGCAGTTTAACATTTGAGCAAATAAATTTGGTTTTCATCCCTAAAATGGTCAGTCTGCACTCGTCCTGTGGATGGTTCACCCTGTGGCTCCTCGAGTCATGCACTCCCTCCCTGACTCGTCCCATCACCCCCAGCACAGATATTAATGGTTATTTACTCTGCTTTCACTGCATTTCTGCCAGGTCAGTGGGATGTGGCTTTAGTCATGTTCCATATAGACCAATGTGGACATTACACGATTAGAAAATAGTCTTCACCAGCCCAGCATTCACTGCTCACGTGAGGTTGAAGGATTTCCTCAACAGCGATTTGCCACCGATCCCAGCCTTTCCCCTCCTGGTCTCACAGAAAGAGGCCAATCGGCCCACCATGTCAGTGCTGGCCCTCTGTGCAATTCCCCACACCTTCTCCCCGTAACCCTGTCCAGTCTTCCTTTCGGGATAACAGTTCAATTCATTTTGGAATTCTGCGATTGATCCTGCCCCCATCACACTCCTCCTGGCTGGAGTACATTTTCCTGGTGTCCCATTTGCTTCTTTTGTCCCTCACTTTAATCCTGGGCCCTCTCGTTCCTGATCCTTTCAGCAATGGGAAGGGTTTGCCCCTTTCTCCGCCGCCCACACCCTTCGTGATTTTGAATACCTCGATCAAATCTCTCAGCCTTTCCCTCTTCAAGGTAAACTGTCCTAACTTTGATTTGTAAATGTTTATGAGTTAGGGCAGCCCGGTGGCGCAGTGGGTTAGCACTGCTACCTCACGGCGCCGAGGACCCGTGTTCGAAACCCGGCCCTGACTCACTGTCCATGTGGAGTTTGCACTTTCTCCCCGTGTTTGCGTGGGTTTCGCCCCACAACCCAAAGATGTGCAGGGTAGGTGGATTGGCCACGCTAAATTGTCACTTAATTGGAAGAAAAAATAATTGGGTACTCTAAATTTTTTTTTTTAAATTGCCCCTTAAATGGAGGTTGTTGTGTTGGGTACTCTGCTACACAGACAAACCAACACGGTTGCGGATGGTACAACTCAGTTTTATTACTAACAATATTTACAATGGTAAACTGGTTACTGAGGTTCGTTCATTACCCTTGAATCTGTGGACCTATCCCTAACACTATCTTGGAGTGGCACTCAGCACATGGTGGATGTCTGAGTAGCTTGCTGTGAGCTCTGTGCCCTGAGCTGTCTCCTGCTGGAATGAGCGGGAAGTGTCGTGCTCCCCGTTTTATAGTGTGTATGCTCTTGACTGTGATTGGCTGTGATGTTGTGTGTGTATTGATGGTCCGTTGATCTGTCCATCAGTGTGTATGTATGTTTGCACCATGATGTTCACCTGAATATCATGACAGAGGTCATTTATTAACTTGAGTCTTGTGCATCTCAAAGTGTTCTGTAACGCAGTCACTGCAGGAAACATTGAAGCATATCTCCTCAGAGCACGCTCCCACAAACAGCAATGTGATAACGATCAGACCATCTGTGTTAGATTATTTTTCAGAGTGCCCAATTATTTTATTTTTCCAATTAAGTGACAATTTAGCGTGGCCAATCCACCTGCCCTGCACATCTTTGGGTTGTGGGGGTGAAACCCACGCAGACACGGGGAGAATGTGTAAACTCCACACGGAGATAGACCCAGGGCGGGATCAAACCCGGGACCTCGGCGCCGTGAGGCAGCAGTGCTAACCACTGTGCCACCATGACATCCTCCGTTTGAGATTATTATTTGAGAGATAATTATTGGCTGTGGGCAAACCCCCTTTCTCGACAGGACTGACCCTCTGACAGTGCGGCACTCCCTCAGCACTGACCCTCTGACAGTGCGGCACTCCCTCAGTACTGACCCTCTGACAGTGCGGCACTCCCTCAGTACTGACCCTCTGACAGTGCGGCACTCCCTCAGCACTGACCCTCTGACAGTGCGGCACTCCCTCAGTACTGACCCTCTGACAGTGCGGCACTCCCTCAGCACTGACCCTCTGACAGTGCAGCACTCCCTCAGTACTGACCCTCTGACAGTGCGGCACTCCCTCAGCACTGACCCTCTGACAGTGCGGCACTCCCTCAGTACTGACCCTCTGACAGTGCGGCACTCCCTCAGCACTGACCCTCTGACAGTGCGGCACTCCCTCAGTACTGACCCTCTGACAGTGCAGCACTCCCTCAGCACTGACCCTCTGACAGTGCAGCACTCCCTCAGTACTGACGCTTTGACAGTGCGGCACTCTCTCAGGACTGACCCTCTGACAGTGCGGCACTCCCTCAGTACTGACCCTCTGACAGTGCAGCACTCCCTCAGCACTGACACACCCGACAGTGCAGCACTCCCTCAGTACTGACCCTCTGACAGTGCAGCACTCCCTCAGTACTGACCCTCTGACAGTGCGGCACTCCCTCAGTACTGACCCTCTGACCGTGCAGCACTCCCTCAGTACTGACCCTCTGACAGTGCGGCACTCCCTCAGTACTGACCCTCTGACAGTGCGGCACTGCCTCAGTACTGACCCTCTGACAGTGCGGCACTCCCTCAGCACTGACCCTCTGACAGTGCGGCACTCCCTCAGTACTGACCCTCTGACAGTGCGGCACTCCCTCAGCACTGACCCTCTGACAGTGCGGCACTCCCTCAGCACTGACCCTCTGACAGTGCAGCACTCCCTCAGTACTGACCCTCTGACAGTGCGGCACTCCCTCAGCACTGACCCTCTGACAGTGCGGCACTCCCTCAGTACTGACCCTCTGACAGTGCGGCACTCCCTCAGCACTGACCCTCTGACAGTGCGGCACTCCCTCATTACTGACCCTCTGACAGTGCGGCACTCCCTCAGCACTGACCCTCTGACAGTGCAGCACTCCCTCAGTACTGACCCTCTGACAGTGCGGCACTCTGTCAGGACTGACCCTCTGACAGTGCGGCACTCCCTCAATACTGACCCTCTGACAGTGCAGCACTCCCTCAGCACTGACACACCCGACAGTGCAGCACTCCCTCAGTACTGACCCTCTGACAGTGCAGCACTCCCTCAGTACTGACCCTCTGACAGTGCGGCACTCCCTCAGTACTGACCCTCTGACCGTGCAGCACTCCCTCAGTACTGACCCTCTGACAGTGCAGCACTCCCTCAGTACTGACCCTCTGACAGTGCGGCACTCCCTCAGTACTGACCCTCTGACAGTGCGGCACTCCCTCAGCACTGACCCTCTGACAGTGCAGCACTCCCTCAGTACTGACCCTCTGACAGTGCGGCACTCTCTCAGGACTGACCCTCTGACAGTGCGGCACTCCCTCAGTACTGACCCTCTGACAGTGCAGCACTCCCTCAGCACTGACACACCCGACAGTGCAGCACTCCCTCAGTACTGACCCTCTGACAGTGCAGCACTCCCTCAGTACTGACCCTCTGACAGTGCGGCACTCCCTCAGTACTGACCCTCTGACCGTGCAGCACTCCCTCAGTACTGACCCTCTGACAGTGCAGCACTCCCTCAGTACTGACCCTCTGACCATGCAGCACTCCCTCAGTACTGACCCTCTGACAGTGCGGCACTCTCTCAGGACTGACCCTCTGACAGTGCGGCACTCCCTCAGTACTGACCCTCTGACAGTGCAGCACTCCCTCAGTACTGACCCTCTGACAGTGCGGCACTCCCTCAATACTGACCCTCTGACAGTGCAGCACTCCCTCAGTACTGACCCTCTGACAGTGCAGCGCTCCCTCAGTACTGACCCTCTGACAGTGCAGCTCTCCCTCAGTACTGACCCTCTGACAGTGCGGCACTCCCTCAGTACTGACCCTCTGACAGTGCCGCACTCCCTCAGTACTGACCCTCTGACAGTGCGGCACGCCCTCAGTACTGACCCTCTGACAGTGCAGCTCTCCCTCAGTACTGACCCTCTGACAGTGCAGCTCTCCCTCAGTACTGACCCACTGACAGTGCAGCACTCCCTCAGTACTGACCCTCTGACAGTGCAGCTCTCCCTCAGTACTGACCCTCTGACAGTGCGGCACTCCCTCAGTACTGACCCACTGACAGTGCAGCACTCCCTCAGTACTGACCCACTGACAGTGCGGCACTCCCTCAGTACTGACCCTCTGACAGTGCGGCACTCCCTCAGTACTGACCCTCTGACAGTGCAGCACTCCCTCAGTACTGACCCTCTGACAGTGCGGCGCTCCCTCAGTACTGACCCTCTGACAGTGCGGCACTCCCTCAGTACTGACCCTCTGACAGTGCGGCGCTGCCTCAGTACTGACCCTCTGACAGTGCGGCGCTCCCTCAGTACTGACCCTCTGACAGTGCGGCACTCCCTCAGTACTGACCCTCTGACAGTGCGGCACTCCCTCAGTACTGACCCTCTGACAGTGCGGCACTCCCTCAGTACTGACCCTCTGACAGTGCGGCACTCCCTCAGTACTGACCCTCTGACAGTGCAGCACTCCCTCAGTACTGACCCTCTGACAGTGCAGCTCTCCCTCAGTACTGACCCTCTGACAGTGCGGCACTCCCTCAGTACTGACCCTCTGACAGTGCAGCTCTCCCTCAGTACTGACCCTCTGACAGTGCGGCACTCCCTCAGTACTGACCCTCTGACAGTGCAGCTCTCCCTCAGTACTGACCCTCTGACAGTGCGGCACTCCCTCAGTACTGACCCTCTGACAGTGCGGCACTCCCTCAGTACTGACCCTCTGACAGTGCGGCACTCCCTCAGTACTGACCCACTGACAGTGCGGCACTCCCTCAGTACTGACCCTCTGACAGTGCGGCACTCCCTCAGTACTGACCCTCTGACAGTGCGGCACTCCCTCAGTACTGACCCTCTGACAGTGCAGCACTCCCTCAGTACTGACCCTCTGACAGTGCGGCACTCCCTCAGTACTGACCCTCTGACAGTGCGGCACTCCCTCAGTACTGACCCACTGACAGTGCGGCACTCCCTCAGTACTGACCCTCTGACAGTGCGGCACTCCCTCAGTACTGACCCTCTGACAGTGCGGCACTCCCTCAGTACTGACCCTCTGACAGTGCAGCACTCCCTCAGTACTGACCCTCTGACAGTGCAGCACTCCCTCAGTACTGACCCTCTGACCATGCAGCACTCCCTCAGTACTGACCCTCTGACAGTGCAGCACTCCCTCAGTACTGACCCTCTGACAGTGCAGCACTCCCTCAGTACTGACCCTCTGACAGTGCAGCACTCCCTCAGTACTGACCCTCTGACAGTGCGGCACTCCCTCAGTACTGACCCTCTGACCGTGCAGCACTCCCTCAGTACTGACCCTCTGACAGTGCGGCACTCTCTCAGGACTGACCCTCTGACAGTGCGGCACTCCCTCAGTACTGACCCTCTGACCGTGCAGCACTCCCTCAGTACTGACCCTCTGACAGTGCAGCACTCCCTCAGTACTGGCCCTCTGACAGTGCAGCACTCCCTCAGTACTGACCCTCTGACAGTGCAGCACTCCCTCAGTACTGACCCTCTGACAGTGCGGCACTCCCTCAGTACTGACCCTCTGACAGTGCAGCACTCCCTCAGTACTGACCCTCTGACAGTGCAGCACTCCCTCAGTACTGACCCTCTGACAGTGCGGCACTCCCTCAGTACTGACCCTCTGACAGTGCGGCACTCCCTCAGTACTGACCCTCTGACAGTGCAGCTCTCCCTCAGTACTGACCCTCTGACAGTGCGGCACTCCCTCAGTACTGACCCTCTGACAGTGCAGCACTCCCTCAGTACTGACCCTCTGACAGTGCGGCACTCCCTCAGTACTGACCCTCTGACCATGCAGCACTCCCTCAGTACTGACCCTCTGACAGTGCGGCACTCCCTCAGTACTGACCCTCTGACCATGCAGCACTCCCTCAGTACTGACCCTCTGACAGTGCAGCACTCCCTCAGTACTGACCCTCTGACAGTGCAGCACTCCCTCAGTACTGACCCTCTGACAGTGCGGCACTCTCTCAGGACTGACCCTCTGACAGTGCGGCACTCCCTCAGTACTGACCCTCTGACCGTGCAGCACTCCCTCAGTACTGACCCTCTGACAGTGCGGCACTCTCTCAGGACTGACCCTCTGACAGTGTGGCACTCCCTCAGTACTGACCCTCTGACAGTGCAACACTCCCTCAGTACTGACCCTCTGACAGTGCAGCACTCCCTCAGTACTGACCCTCTGACAGTGCAGCACTCCCTCAGTACTGACCCTCTGACAGTGCAGCACTCTCTCATTACTGACTCTCTGACAGTGCAGCACTCCCTCAGTACTGACCCTCTGACAGTGCAGCACTCCCTCAGTACTGACCCTCTGACAGTGCGGCACTCCCTCAGTACTGACCCTCTGACAGTGCAGCACTCCCTCAGTACTGACCCTCTGACAGTGCGGCACTCCCTCAGTACTGACCCTCTGACCGTGCAGCACTCCCTCAGTACTGACCCTCTGACAGTGCGGCACTCCCTCAGTACTGACCCTCTGACCGTGCAGCACTCCCTCAGTACTGACCCTGTGACAGTGCAGCACTCCCTCAGCACTGACCCTCTGACAGTGCAGCACTCCCTCAGCACTGACCCTCTGACAGTGCGGCACTCCCTCAGTACTGACCCTCTGACAGTGCGGCACTCCCTCAGTACTGACCCTCTGACAGTGCAGCACTCCCTCAGTACTGACCCTCTGACAGTGCGGCACTCCCTCAGTACTGACCCTCTGACAGTGCGGCACTCCCTCAGTACTGACCCTCTGACAGTGCAGCACTCCCTCAGCACTGACCCTCTGACAGTGCGGCACTCCCTCAGTACTGACCCTCTGACAGTGCGGCACTCCCTCAGTACTGACCCTCTGACCGTGCAGCACTCCCTCAGTACTGACCCTCTGACAGTGCGGCACTCTCTCAGGACTGACCCTCTGACAGTGCGGCACTCCCTCAGTACTGACCCTCTGACCGTGCAGCACTCCCTCAGTACTGACCCTCTGACAGTGCGGCACTCTCTCAGGACTGACCCTCTGACAGTGTGGCACTCCCTCAGTACTGACCCTCTGACAGTGCAACACTCCCTCAGTACTGACCCTCTGACAGTGCAGCACTCCCTCAGTACTGACCCTCTGACAGTGCAGCACTCCCTCAGTACTGACCCTCTGACAGTGCAGCACTCCCTCAGTACTAACCCTCTGACAGTGCGGCACTCCCTCAGTACTGACCCTCTGACCGTGCAGCACTCCCTCAGTACTGACCCTCTGACAGTGCGGCACTCCCTCAGTACTGACCCTCTGACCGTGCAGCACTCCCTCAGTACTGACCCTGTGACAGTGCAGCACTCCCTCAGCACTGACCCTCTGACAGTGCAGCACTCCCTCAGCACTGACCCTCTGACAGTGCGGCACTCCCTCAGTACTGACCCTCTGACAGTGCGGCACTCCCTCAGTACTGACCCTCTGACAGTGCAGCACTCCCTCAGTACTGACCCTCTGACAGTGCGGCACTCCCGCAGTACTGACCCTCTGACAGTGCGGCACTCCCTCAGTACTGACCCTCTGACAGTGCAGCACTCCCTCAGCACTGACCCTCTGACAGTGCGGCACTCCCTCAGTACTGACCCTCTGACAGTGCGGCACTCCCTCAGTACTGACCCTCTGACAGTGCAGCACTCCCTCAGTACTGACCCTCTGACAGTGCGGCACTCCCTCAGTACTGACCCTCTGACAGTGCAGCACTCCCTCAGTACTGACCCTCTGACCGTGCAGCACTCCCTCAGTACTGACCCTCTGACAGTGCGGCACTCCCTCAGTACTGACCCTCTGACAGTGCAGCACTCCCTCAGCACTGACCCTCTGACAGTGCAGCACTCCCTCAGCACTGACCCTCTGACAGTGTGGCACTCCCTCAGTACTGACCCTCTGACAGTGCAGCACTCCCTCAGTACTGACCCTCTGACAGTGCGGCACTCCCTCAGTACTGACCCTCTGACAGTGCGGCACTCCCTCAGTACTGACCCTCTGACAGTGCGGCACTCCCTCAGTACTGACCCTCTGACAGAGGTGCCAATAAGCTAGGCTGGATGTAGACGCACGCACTAATTGCAGTATTGGCTAGAAATAGAGAGGGAAAGGTCAAAAGTGGCCATTGTCTTCTCAAGCAGTTTGTGTCACTGAATATAGAGCAGTAACATCTTGTGGTGGATTGTAGTTTGCAAACCTCCAGGTAGGTTTATGTCAGGAGGAACACATCATTCTTCATTCCCAGTGAGGCTCTGGATAGATCGGGGGTTTGAAATCTCAGTTCTGAAGCTCCTGTAATGTCAGGAATTTCAGACCCACTCCGTCTGAACACTTCATACAATCCGATCGTATTGGCCACAGTGATCAATCTCAACCCAGCCTGTCCAGCGCGAGCTTGGCCGGGCGGAGTTCAGGTGGGTATAAAAGGCTAAGACTCTTCTCTTGAAGCTTCCCGCGGAATGAAAAATTCGCTGAACTTCATTCCACAACAAGGCGTGTGGCGCTGGGTCAGGAGTGACGGGATTTTAACCTCATTCAGTGCAAACAGCAGCGTGGACCCCGGGTCAGTTTGGTGATTGTTATCTCTGCAGTTTGCCCAATGTGAAGATTCTAACTGGTCTGTCATGCCAACTGACCCACAACTTCTTGTCTGTTTGCCAAGGTGGCAGGGATCCCATTTGCCCCTCGATCTATCGTGAGTCCAGCCTGCACAGGGTTAATGCCTGCAGACCACAATGGTGTGGGTTTGAACCGTATCCAGGTGCATTGACCCCGAGCTGGTATCCCCGCCTCTCACACTCTCTGTCTAAACCCATCAGGAGTTTGTCCTCTTTGGCCCTGTAGGCTCGGACGAAGCTGTTCGCCTCCAGTAGAATCCTGTTCCGCGTCCGCTCGCAGTTCACATGTCTAAGTGCCATCACCGCGTACTCCCTGGCAGTGAAGATTCTGGGACACTCATAGATGTTTGGGACCCACAGGAATTCCCGCCTAAGGACAGCGAAGCTTTTCTTATAGATGGTCACCACATGAGCATCATAACGTGTTTCTGATCCAATGATGCTCTTGCTGTGATGAATGGTCACTGTACCCTTAACACCATGTAGGTGATGCCCCTTTAAGACCGGGTTTGGAACCCTGGGGGACTCCGCCTCTGGCTCCGCCCACCAGGGAGCCGTATATAAGGTGACGCCCTGTAGGCGGCACTCGGTAAGCACACGTTTCTGTAGCTGGCTAGTTCTCTGCTTATTAAAGCCTTCATTTACCATTCCACCCTCTCGTGTCGTTATTGAGGGTACTACACTTGCGAATAATCTTCACATGTAAAACTGGAAGGAAAAGGGAACAGAAGATTCAGTATTGTTCCTCAGGACAGTGAGCCGCCATTGTGAAATGGATGGGGTTGGGATTAGTGTTGCTGTTGTACACACGCAGATCCTACCCCTCCCGACACAAGTAAATAGACACCAATAGCAAGCCGAGTGCAAAGGCAACATTTCACTCAACCCCACTGACTCCCCAGTTGAACTCAGTTAAAACCGCCCCCAGTGAATCTGAACATTGTCCCAACAATACACCACTTTCAGTGTCCTCCCCTGCACAGCTGAAGGTGCTGACTCCTCATGGGACACCATGAGATTCCATTCGCATCAAGATCCCCGTGCAACAGCTCACTGTTCCTCTCATATGGACATCAACAGCACCATCTGTCCCTGCTTGTCCTCAGCTTGTATCCACACAGGGAGCCAATGTCATGTTGAGAACCCACTCATTTCTCCCCACGTAACTCACACGTTGGTCATCTCGCCAAACCCCAGGCTAACAAGTCCCTGGATCTCTCGCCCAGACCAGCCTGATCAGGACTGATCAGTGGCAAATGGAATTCACTCCAGATAAGTGTGAGGCGATGCACTTGGCAGGGCAAACCAGGTAAGGGAATACATGATAAACTCTGGGAAGCACCGAGGAGCGGAGGGACCATGGTGTGCATGAATACTCGTCCCTTAAGGTAGCAGAGCAGGTGGATACAGTGGTTAAGAAGGCAAATGGTATACTTGCCTTTATTAGCCGAGGTATAGAGTTTCAGAGCAGGGAGGTGATGCTGGAAATGTATAAAACGTTGGTTAGGCCACAGCTAGAGTATTGTGTGCAGTTCTGGAATCCACATTACAGGAGGGATGTGATCGCACTGGAAAGGGGGCAGAGGAGATTTACCAGGATGTTGTCCGGGCTGGAGAGTTTTAGTTATGAAGAGAGATTGGATAGACTGGGATTGTTTTCCTTGGAGCAGAGGAGACTGAGGGGGGACATGATTGAGATGTATAAAATTATGAGGGGCATAGAGTAGACAGGAAGAAACTTTCCCCCTTGGTGGAGGGATCAATGACCAGGGGACAGAGATTTAAGGTGAGGAGCAGGAGGTTCAGAGGGGATGGGAGGAAAACCCTTTTCACCCAGAGAGGGGTGGGAGTCTGGAACTCGCTGCCTGAAGGGGGGGGGGGATGGAGGCAGAGACCCTCATAACATTTCAGAAGTATTTAGATGTGCTCTTGCGATCCCAGGGCAGACACGGCTATGGGCCCAGTGAATCATAGAATTTACAGTGCAGAAGCAGGCCATTCGGCCCATCGAGTCTGCACCGGCTCTTACAAAGAGCACCTTACTGAAGCTAGGTATCTGCCCTGTCCCCGTAACCCAGTAACCCCCACGTAACATTTTTTGGACACTAAGGGCAATTTAGCACGGCCAATCAGTGCTGGGAAATGGCATCAGAATAGTTAGGTGGCTGTTTTTGACCAGCACAGACGTGTTGGGCCGAGGGGGCTGTGCTGTCTGGCTCTATGACCATGCAGGTTTGTTTGGGGCTCAGCTCTGACCCAGTGATGGAATCTATATAAATGCGAAAGTATCAAATTTACGCAGTTTGTGGATGGTCAATTGATTCAATTGGAATTATGGGGCCTTTTAATAGATGTATGCACTAGTCATTTTACTATGAGCCTGCCATGGAGCTTTCCCATCATACCCCCAGTGCCTGATGGTGAGGCGATGAGAAAACGATAGTGAATAACATCTTCTACCTGGAAACTTCTGGCTTGCAATCCAATCTTGAGCCTTGCTAAGGAAGCTGGAAACCTGATCACTGTGAATGAGACTGAGAACCAATGAGCCTCAGTTTGAGTGAAGAGAATGAAATACCGAGGCTAGACTCACCAAAATCTTTCTCACAGTACTGCCTCCCGCGATTCCACTTCCCACGAACCTTTCGACACCTGCCGCAGTTGTCTGGGACACAACGAAAGATGGCAGATCACAACATAGGATTCGCCAGCTCAACAAGGCTCCTCCAACAGCATGTCCAAAACACGACCTGCACCAGCTGGAAGGACGAGGTCAGCAGACCACACGACCCTATCGAGGTTCCCCTCCGAGCCACTGGCCATTCTGACTTGGCCGTTCCTTCACTGCCGCTGGATCAAACTCCCTCCCTAACAGCACTGTGGGTGTACCTACGCCACAGGGACTGCAGCGGTTCAAGACGGCAGCTCAGCACCACCTTCACTTTAAAAAAAATAAATTTAGAGTACCCAATTCATTTTTTCCAATTAAGGGGCAATTTAGCGCGGCCAATCCACCTACCCTGCACATCTTTTGAGTTGTGGGGGCGAAACCCACACAGACACGGGGAGAATGTGCAAACTCCACACGGACAGTGACCCAGAGTCGGGGTCGAACCTGGGATCTCGGCGCCGTGAGGCAGCAGTGCTAACCACTGCACCACCGTGCCACCCCCCACCACAACCTTCTCCAGGGCAATTAGGGATGGGCAATAAGTTCTGGGCCTAGTCACTGACACCCACATCCTGGGACTGAATAAGAAAAAGGAACTGGGTTGAGATTGGACCTGAGGGAGCACAAAGGTTTGCCCACATTTATTCAGCACCTTTCACATCCTCAGAAAGTCCCAGAGTGCTTCATTGCCATTGGAGTACTTTTGAAGTGAAGTCACCATTGTCGGAAATGAGGCAGCCAATTTGTGCACAGCTTTAAACAAAGTTTCTACTTGTAGGCACTTGCAGCTGGAGCTTGTTAATTAATTAATTGGATTAGGCCAGTTTTCAGAGGCTAGATTCACAGTATAAAAGTGATCCCCTACAGTGCAGACTTTGTTTGCACTGAGTGCTGAATTTGGTGCATTTGAGTGCGATAGTGAGAGTTTGGTGACCAAGGGAGTGCTGAATTTGGTGCATTTGAGTGCGATAGTGAGAGTTTGGTGACCGAGGGAGTGCTGAATTTGGTGCATTTGAGTGCGATAGTGAGAGTTTGGTGACCGAGGGAGTATAAGGCTTCATTTTTATCTAAAGTTTAGTCTTTCTTTTATTTAGTTAATGAACTTAAACGTTGCTGTTTGGTTTAGAAGAAGGTGAATTTTCAATCAGCTTTAAACAAAGCTTCTACTTGTAGGCACTTGCAGCTGAGTCTGGCTCTGGGGCTCAGAAGGGAAGGGGGGAGAATAGAAAAGCAATAGTTGTAGGAGATTCAATGGTTATGGAAATAGATAGGAGATTCTGTGGTCGCGAGCGAGACTCCCGGAAGGTATGTTGCCTCCCAGGTGCCAGGGCCAGGGATGTCTCGGATCGTGTCTTCAGGATCCTTAAGGGGGAGGGGGAGCAGCCAGAAGTCGTGGTACACATAGGTACCAACGACATAGGTAGGAAAAGGGGTGTGGAGGTAATAAACAAGTTTAGGGAGTTAGGCTGGAAGTTAAAAGCCAGGACAGACAGAGTTGTCATCTCTGGTTTGTTGCCGGTGCCACGTGATAGCGAGGCTAGGAATATGGAGAGAGTGCAGCTGAACACGTGGCTGCAGGAATGGTGTAGGAGGGAGGGCTTCAGGTATTTCGATAATTGGAGCGCATTCTGGGGAAGGTGGGACCTGTACAAGCAGAATGGGTTGCATCTGAACCAGAGGGGCACCAATATCCTGGGAGGGAGGTTTTCTAGTACTCTTCGGGAGGATTTAAACTAATTTGGCAGGGGAATGGGAACCGGATTTGTAGTCCAGCAACTAAGGTAGCCGATATTCAGGACGCCAAAGCATGTAATGAGGCAGTGGGGAAGGGAACACTGACAAAGGAGAGTACTTGCAGGCACGGAGATGGGTTGAAGTGTGTATACTTCAACGCAAGAAGCATCAGGAATAAGGTGGGTGAACTTAAGGCATGGATCGGTACTTGGGACTACGATGTGGTGGCCATCACGGAAACTTGGATAGAAGAGGGGCAGAAATGGTTGTTGGAGGTCCCTGGTTTTAGATGTTTCAATAAGATTAGGGAGGGTGGTAAAAGAGGTGGGGGGGTAGCATTGTTAATTAGAGACCGTATAACAGCTGCAGAAAGGCAGTTTGAGGAGTATCTGCCTACTGAGGTAGTATGGGTTGAAGTCAGAAATAGGAAAGGAGCAGTCACCTTGTTAGGAGTTTTCTACAGGCCCCCCAATAGTAGCAGAGATGTGGAGGAACAGATTGGGAAACAGATTTTGGAACGGTGCAGAAGTCACAGGGTAGTAGTCATGGGTGACTTTAACTTCCCAAATATTGAGTGGAAACTCTTTAGATCAAATAGTTTGGATGGGGTGGTGTTTGTACAGTGTGTCCAGGAAGCTTTTCTAGCACAGTATGTAGATTGTCCGACCAGAGGAGGGGCAATATTGGATTTAGTACTTGGTAATGGACCAGGGCAAGTGATAGATTTGTTAGTGGGGGAGCATTTTGGAGATAGTGACCACAATTCTGTGACTTTCACTTTAGTAATGGAGAGGGATAGGTACGTGCAACAGGACAAGGTTTACAATTGGGGGAAGGGTAAATACGATGTTGTCAGACAAGAATTGAAGTGCATAAGTTGGGAACATAGGCTGTCAGGGAAGGACGCAAGTGAAATGTGGAACTTGTTCAAGGAACAGGTACTACGTGTCCTTGATATGTATGTCCCCGTCAGGCAGGGAAGAGATGGTCGAGTGAGGGAACCATGGTTGACAAGAGAGGTTGAATGTCTTGTTAAGAGGAAAAAGGAGACTTATGTAAGGCTGAGGAAACAAGGTTCAGACAGGGTGTTGGAGGGATACAAGATAGCCAGGAGGGAACTGAAGAAAGGGATTAGGAGAGCTAAGAGAGGGCATGAACAATATTTGGCAGGTAGGATCAAGGAAACCCCCAAGGCCTTTTACACATATGTGAGAAATATGAGAATGACTAGAGTGAGGGTAGGTCCGATCAAGGACAGTAGCGGGAGATTGTGTATTGAGTCTGAAGAGATAGGAGAGGTCTTGAACGAGTACTTTTCTTCTGTATTTACAAATGAGAGGGGCGATATTGTTGGAGAGGACAGTGTGAAACAGATTGGTAAGCTCGAGGAAATACTTGTTAGGAAGGAAGATGTGTTGTGCATTTTGAAAAACTTGAGGATAGACAAGTCCCCCGGGCCTGACGGGATATATCCAAGGATTCTATGGGAAGCAAGAGATGAAATTGCAGAGCCGTTGGCAATGATCTTTTCGTCCTCACTGTCAATAGGGGTGGTACCTGGGGATTGGAGAGTGGCGAATGTCGTGCCCCTGTTCAAAAAAGGGACTAGGGATAACCCTGGGAATTACAGGCCAGTTAGTCTTACTTTGGTGGTAGGCAAAGTAATGGAAAGGGTACTGAAGGATAGGATTTCTGAGCATCTGGAAAGACACTGCTTGATTAGGGATAGTCAGCACGGATTTGTGAGGGGTAGGTCTTGCCTTACAAGACCTTATTGAATTCTTTGAGGAGGTGACCAAGCATGTGGATGAAGGTAAAGCAGTGGATGTAGTGTACATGGATTTTAGTAAGGCATTTGATTAGGTTCCCCATGGTAGGCTTCTGCAGAAAGTAAGGAGGCATGGGATAGTGGGAAATTTGACCAGTTGGATAACAAACTGGCTAACCGTTAGAAGTCAGAGTGGTGGTGGATGGCAAATATTCAGCCTGGATCCCAGTTCCCAGTGGCGTACCACAGGGATCAGTTCTGGGTCCACTGCTGTTTGTGATTTTCATTAATGACTTGGATGAGGGAGTTGAAGGGTGGGTCAGTAAATTTGCAGACGATACGAAGATTGGTGGAGTTGTGGATAGTAAGGAGGGCTGTTGTCGGCTGCAAAGAGACATAGATAGGATGCAGAGCTGGGCTGAGAAGTGGTAGATGGAGTTTAACCCTGAAAAGTGTGAGGTTGTCCATTTTGGAAGGACAAATATGAATGCGGAATACAGGGTTAACGGTAGAGTTCTTGGCAATGTGGAGGAGCAGAGAGATCTTGGGGTCTATGTTCATACATCTTTGAAAGTTGCCACTCGAGTGGATAGAGCTGTGAAGAAGGCCTATGGTGTGCTCGCGTTCATTAACAGAGGGATTGAATTTAAGAGCCGTGAGGTGATGATGCAGCTGTACAAAACTTTGGTAAGGCCACATTTGGAGTACTGTGTACAGTTCTGGTCGCCTCATTTTAGGAAGGATGTGGAAGCTTTGGAAAAGGTGCAAAGGAGATTTACCAGGATGTTGCCTGGAATGTAGAGTAGGTCTTACGAGGAAAGGTTGAGGGTGCTAGGCCTTTTCTCATTAGAACGTAGAAGGATGAGGGGCGACTTGATAGAGGTTTATAAGATGATCAGGGGAATAGATAGAGTAGACAGTCAGAGACGTTTTCCCCGGGTGGAACAAACCATTACAAGGGGACATAAATTTAAGGTGAAAGGTGGAAGATATAGGAGGGATATCAGAGGTAGGTTCTTTACCCAGAGAGTAGTGGGGGCATGGAATGCACTGCCTGTGGAAGTAGTTGAATCGGAAACATTAGGGACCTTCAAGCAGCTATTGGATAGGTACATGGATTACGGTAAAATTATATAGTGTAGATTTATTTGTTCTTAAGGGCAGCACGGTAGCATTGTGGATAGCACAATTGCTTCACAGCTCCAGGGTCCCAGGTTCGATTCCGGCTTGGATCGCTGTCTGTGCGGAGTCTGCACATCCTCCCCGTGTGTGCGTGGGTTTCCTCCGGGTGCTCCGGTTTCCTCCCACAGTCCAAAGATGTGCAGGTTAGGTGGATTGGCCAATGATAAATTGCCCTTAATGTCCAAAATTGCCCTTGGTGTTGGGTGGAGGTGTTGAGTTTGGGTAGGGTGCTCTTTCCAAGAGCCGGTGCAGACTCAAAGGGCCGAATGGCCTCCTTCTGCACTGTAAATTCAATGATAATCTATGATTAATCTAGGACAAAGGTTCTGCACAACATCGTGGGCCGAAGGGCCTGTTCTGTGCTGTATTGTCTATGTTCTATGTTCAAGCTCCCACTAACAGCAATGTGCCCGTTTCCCGATCAATCTGTTTTATTCCTGATGTTTGTTGAGGGATAGATACTAGCCTCGGATTCCCGCCGAGAACTCCCTGCCCCTCTGCAGTTAGTGGCCCAAGGGATAACTCTGTTGTCTCTGGGTCAGAGGTTTCAGGGTTCAGGACGCACTCCAGGACTGGAACGCAGAAAGAAATCTCGTTAGCTCAGTTGTTGTGGTAGTCACCACTGTTGTATTATATTGTATATACTGCACTGCATACGAGGGTATTACGGTAAGGCCCCTGTACTACAGGTATGGGGGTAGATCCCTGCCTGCTGGCTCCGCCCAGTAGGCGGAGTATAAATGTGTGTGCTCACCGAGCTGCAGCCATTTTGGCAGCAGCTATAGGAGGCCACACATCTCTGTGTAATAAAGCCTCGATTACTCTCTACTCTCGTCTCGTCGTAATTGACCGTGAATCAATTGGCTAGACGGCTGGTTGGTGATGCAGAGCGAGGCCAGCAGCGAGGGTTCAATCCCCGTACCCACTGAGGCCTTCCACGAAGGTCCCACCTTCTCAAACTTGCCCCTCGCCTGAGGTGTGGTGACCCTCGAGTTAAACCATCACCAGTCAGCTGTCCCCCTCAAAGAGGAAAGCAGCCTCGGGTCCTCTGGGACTGTGGTGACGTTTACGGTGACTGCACGTTTGAAGTATTTCATTGGCTGTTAAGCGTTTGGGAGGTCCCAAGGTTGTGAACGGCAACTTCTTTGTTTCTTTTGGTGTTGGAAATCTGTTACCAATGGAGACAAAGATTGCAGCCACCATTTTTAACCTTGTGGTGTTGACATTGTTTTGTTGCCATTGACTCCGGAGTTGACGTTGGCAGTTGCCCAGGGGAGAGTTAAACTATCGTGCACCGTGCCAATGCTCCTGGCCCACATTTCACTTTCACAGCTGCCTTCTGCTGTTACTAAGTATAAAATGTTAGGGAATAGTTAGTGGGTTGCAGCTGTTCACGAAGACTGATTGAGATAGTTCCTTTGATGAAGTGTTTATTTTACTGAGGGGTATTGACAGAGTGGACGTGGAGAGGACATTTCCTCTTGTGGGAGAACCTAGAACTTGAGGCCACCTGTTTAAAAATAAGTGAGGGGCAGCACGGTGGCGCAGTGGTTAGCCCTGCTGTCTCACGGCGCTGAGGACCCGGTTCGATCCCGTCCCCGGGTCACTGTCCGTGTGGAGTTTACACATTCTCCCCGTGTCTGCGTGGGTTTCGCCCCCACAACCCAAAGATGTGCAGGGTAGGTGGATTGGCCACACTAAATCGCCCCTTAATTGGAAACAAAACAGAGCATGGGCCTCTGTCCACACCCCTCGACATTCCTCCTTAGATACCCTGGTGCTGTTCTCTAATCAATCTTAACACCACAACATCACCTCACTCTGCTTTACCAGGATAAACCCCCTTGTTCCTCCCACCCTCTCCCTCCTCCCTCTATCCCCAGCCTGGAAGCAAGAATCATCGCACAATCTCCTGTCTTAGCGAGCAGGAATGGTCGTATTGGCTTATCGCAAGAAGAGTAAAACCTGATCAAGGCTTTATAATTCTGCAAGTGTTTGATTGAATATGACTTGGAGAGAAGGTTTTCCCTTGTAAGCAGACCAGAGAGGACTGAGACAGTGGTGACTAAATCCACTGTGGAATGCAGAGAAAGGTCTTCCCCCGGAGAATGGGGAGAACGGGGACTTCCCACATCCCGTTAAAGAATAAAAAATAAAAACTTGCAGCGAGTAATTGAGTTGAATAATATTGAAGAAGTTAAAGGGCAGCAGGATAAAGATGCGGGAGAAAAGGAAAATAAGGTGATAGGATGGGAACAAGGAAGCTGGGAGGTGGCCGGTATGGAGCATGGATCAGTTGGACGAAAATTGATTTACAGGATGGGGGCGTCGCTGGTTAGCATTTATTGCCCATCCCTAGTTGCCCTTGGAAAGCGGTGGTGAGCTGCCTTCCTGAACCGCTACAGTCCATGTGGTGTAGGTACACCCAATGTGCTGTTAGGGAGGGGGTTCCAGGATTTTGCCCCAGCGACAGTGAAGGAACGGCTGATATATTTCCAAGTCCGGGTGGTGAGTGAGTTGGAGGGGAACCTCCAGGTGGTGGGGTTCCCAGGTATCTGCTGCTCTTGTCCTAGATGGTAGCGACTGTGGGTTTGGCGACTTCCTGCTGTGCGTCTTGTGGATGTGGGTAAATTCGACTTAATTCTTCTGCAAATCTTCCAGCCTGTGGAGCCGGAATGAACAGGGTTAAACTCATTTTACCCATTACTGCCAGCTGGTTCCATTCCAGGAGCCTAGATATCAACCAAGCTCCAGGGGGTTCAAAACCCTTAGTTCCTGACCCTGGGTGAAACATTTCAATGTTGCTAACTTTGCATGTTGAAGAAAATTACAGCAGGATGGTTAGCTTTCAGCGATAATGGGTGCATTTCGAACAAAAATAAATGAAAAGCTTGTCAAAAGCAGTGAAATCTTTGGCATCCACAACTATCTTCAATTAACTCGGGATTTAATAGGTTCACTGGGGTTAAATCATCTACTGAACACCTGCCAGAAATCTTCCTGCTGTTTGGCAATATAAACAACAAGAGTCTGAAAAGGCGGAGATTCTGGAACATTCTCTCAGACATGAGCACATCGCCATATTAGGAGAAGGTACGATGGTAAAGCGGGGCCAAACGTTTCCCAATGCATCAGTACGCTCACTGTCGTCAGCCTCCTCATCATTTTACCCTCTTCAGTGTCATAATGCTACCATGGAAACTCACCTTGTCCTTCATCCTCTCTCTCCACCTTTGCGGCTTAACTTTGAGACTTGCGATGTAAAAGGACTTTACAAAAAGATCAAAAACCCAGTAGGCTTCCCCCTGACCCGGGGGTAAGTGTAGGTTAGGTACAGGGTGGTGAACTATTGTGCGATTGGTGGATGAGAGGCAAGGCCAATTAAAGTTAATATCAATCGAGGTATCTCTTTGAGGAGACATTAAATTGTGGCCCTCTGGATTCCCCCTCGGGTGGGTGGGTTGTACTAGGTCCCACGTCGCTAATCGGCAAAGCGCAGACGTGTTCTCCCCGGTGAGCTGGTTAATATTTACCCTTCAACAAACATCACGAGAACCAGATTCACTCATCATTGTTGCACCGCCGTTTATGGCAACTTGCTATTTTCCAGCTGGTCATGTCGGACAGACAAGTGGCTACAGCAGTCCAAATAATTAATTGGCTGTGAGGCAATTTGGAAACAGGTCATGAAAGGTGCCCCCAGTCTGCCTATCTCTTAATAACGAAAGATGTGTTGGGATGTAAAGGGGGCGGACTGTCCTTCACAACAGGCAGATACTGATTCACATTTACTAACTTTAATTGGAGCTGACGTATTTAATCCTCTTAACCAGCTTCCCGTGACTCGTGGATCTTATCCCCGCCTGTAGCCTTTGTATAAAAAGGTCAACACTCTGAGTTTAGAAGCTTCGGAGGCAGATTTTAAAGGATTAAAGTCCAGTGGGATCCAGCAGTGAAGCAGCCTGAACTCGGAGTCATAGCTGTTCATGCATAACTGTCTGTGTCAGCAGGTATGGAGGTTACAGGCACACACACAGCTTCCTCTCTTGTACCTCACCGTTATTACTGGGACACAAGACACACTCAGCCTCCTGTTACTGACAATTCCCTTCAGTGTGTGTGCGTATGTTTATGTCTCTGGGCGAATGTGCTCATGTCTGTGGGCGAGTGCGCTCGTGTCTGTGGGTGTGCGCGCTCGTGTCTGTGGGCGAGTGCGCTCGTGTCTGTGGGTGTGCGCGCTCGTGTCTGTGGGCGAGTGTACTCGTGTCTGTGGGCGAGTGTACTCGTGTCTGTGGGCGTGCGCGCTCGTGTCTGTGGGTGTGCGCGCTCGTGTCTGTGGGCGAGTGTGCTCGTGTCTGTGGGCGAGTGTACTCGTGTCTGTGGGCAAGTGCACTCGTGTCTGTGGGCGAGTGTACTCGTGTCTGTGGGTGTGCGCGCTCGTGTCTGTGGGCGTGCGCGCTCGTGTCTGTGGGCGTGTGTGCTCGTGTCTGTGTGTGGACCCATGTGTGAATTTGGGCACATGTGTGTTAAGTCTGCGGGTATGACTGTGTGCATGTCTATGTGTGTGTGACTGCATGTATGTGAATGTGTGTGCGTGACTGCATGTGTGTGACCACGGGTGTGTGCGTGACCATGGTTGTGTGCGAGGCACGGGCGTGTGCTTGACCATGGGTGTGTGCGTGACCATGGGTGTGTGCGTGACCACGGGTGTGTGCGTGGGCACGGGCGTGTGCGTAACCACAGGTGTGTGCGTGACCATGGGTGTGTGCGTGACCATGGGTGTATGCGAGGGCACGGCATGTGCGTGACCATGGGTGTATGCGTGACCATGGGTGTGTGCGAGGCATGGGCGTGTGCGTGACCACGGGTGTGCGCGTGACCACGGGTGTGCGCGTGACCACGGGTGTGCGCATGGGTACGGGTGTGTGCATGACCATGGGTGTGTGCGTGACCACGGGTGTGTGCGTGACCACGGGTGTGTGCGTGACCATGGGTGTGTGCGAGGGCACGGGCGTGTGCGTGACCACGGGTGTGTGCGTGACCACGGGTGTGTGCGTGACCACAGGCATGTGTGTGACCACGGGCGTGTGCGTGACCACGGGTGTGTGCGTGACCACGGCGTGTGCGAGGGCACGGTGTGTGCATGACCATGGGTGTGTGCGTGACCACAAGTGTGTGCGTGGGCACGGGTGTGTGCGTGGGCACGGGTGTGTGCGTGACCACGGGTGTGTGCGTGGGCACGGGTGTGTGCGTGGGCACGGGCGTGTGCGTGACCATGGGTGTGTGCGTGACCACAAGTGTGTGCGTGACCACGGGTGTGTGCGTGACCATGGGTGTGTGCGTGACCATGGGTGTGTGCCTGGGCACGGGTGTGTGCGTGATCATGGGTGTGTGCGTGGGCCCAACATAACTTCCATATGGATGCCAAAGATTTCACTGCTTTTGACAAGCTTTTCATTTATTTTTGTTCGAAATGCACCCATTATCGCTGAGAACTAACCTTCTGGCGGTGATTTTCTTCAACATGCAAAGTTAGCAACATTGAAATGTTTCACCCAGGGTCAGGAACTGAGGGTTTTGAACCCCCTGGAGCTCAGTTGATATCTAGGCTGAACCTTAGTTAGGCCACACTTGGAGTATAGTGTTCAATTCTGGTTGCCACACTACCAGAAGGATGTGGAGGCTTTAGAGAGGGTGCAGAAGAGATTTACCAGAATGTTGCCTGGTATGGAGGGCATAAGCTATGAGGAGCGATTGAATAAACTCGGTTTGTTCTCACTGGAACGAAGGAGGTTGAGGGGAGACCTGATAGAGGTATACAAAATTATGAGGGGCATAGACAGAGTGGATAGTCAGAGGCTTTTCCCCGGGGTAGAGGGGTCAATTACTAGGGGGCATAGGTTTAAGGTGAGAGGGGCAAGGTTTAGAGTAGATGTACGAGGCAAGTTTTTTACGCAGAGGGTAGTGGGTGCCTGGAACTCGGTACCGGAGGAGGTAGTGGAAGCAGGGACGATAGTGACATTTAAGGGGCATCTTGACAAATATATGAATAGGATGGGAATAGAGGGATATGGACCCCGGAAGTGTAGAAGATTGTAGTTTAGTCGGGCAGCATGGTCAGCACGGGCTTGGAGGGCCGAAGGGCCTGTTCCTGTGCTGTACTTTTCTTTGTTCTTTGAAAATCACTAACCAATATTGGCAACCCCGATGGTGCCGAAACTAACCGGAGGTGATTGTACTTGTCACCGGGATGGTGGTGGTCACAGTTTGGGGGGGGTGTGTGACTGAGCGAGGCGTCTGAATCACCGTCCGATAGGCCCCTTGCCAAGCACTCCGCTCTCTGCGGTACAGCCAGTATCGATCATTAGGGAGCCAGTATTCATCATCAGTCCAAGAGTTTTACTCCATAGCCAGAACCTGTGAAAAGAAAGACTCCCATTTAAATTGCATTGTGAACAACCTCAAAGAGTGGTGTGCTGTCAGTGCAGACCCGATGGGCCGAATGGCCTCCTTCTGCACTGTAGGGATTCTATGCTATGTCCCAAAGGGCTTTACCGGCAATGACATAGGTTTGGGTGTGCACTGACTAATGTAGGCAACCAATTTATGCACAGCAAGATCCCACAAAGAGCGATGTGATAATAATCAGACAATCTGTTTTTGCAATGTTGATTGAGAGATAAATATTGAACAGGACACCCGCAGGGGGGGGGCTCCCTGCTCTTCTGTGCAATGGTGGCCGTAGGATCTTTCACACGCACTGGAGACCCCAGAAAGACTTAAGTTTACTGTGTCACTAAAATGAGCTGCAGCGCCTCCAACAGGTACCGACTGGAATGTCAGCTAGTCTTTGAAATAGGGCAAGAGGCAGGAGGGTCAGAGCACATGGATTTAATGTGATTGACAAAAGAACCAAATGAGGACCAGAATATGGGCAGCACCGACAGCACAGTGGTTAGCACTGTTGCTTCACAGCTCGAGGGTCCCAGGTTCGATTCCCAGCTTGGGTCGCTGTCTGTGCGGAGTTTGCACGTTCTCCCCGTGTCTGTGTGGGTTTCCTCCGGGCGCTCCGGTTTCCTCCCACAAGTCCCGAGAGAAGTGCGGCTAGGTGAATTGGACATTCTGAATTCTCCCTCCCGATCAAGCGCCGGAATGTGGCGACGAGGGGCTTTGTATTAACGCAGTGGGTTGTTGAGATCTGGAGGGTGCTGCCTGAAAGGGCAGCGGAAACAGATTGAATAATAACTTTCAAAAGGAAATTGGAGATATATATTAGAAAGGGGAACATTTGCAGAGCGATGTGGAAGGGGCAAGGGGTTAGGGTTAATTGAATAGATCTTTCAAAGGCAGGGGGGGTCAAAGGCTATTGGGGGTGGACGGGAAAGTGGAACTGGAAACACAAACAGGTCAGCCATGTTCTTACTGAATGACGGGGCAGGCTCGAGGGGCCGAGTGGCCTTCTTCTGCTCCTATTTCATATCTGCATGGAGCGGACACAGGCCCAATGAGCAGGATGGCCTCTCTTTCTGTGGTGTATGATTCCATCGTGTCTGAGCTTCATCCACTACCTCCGGGGTTGGACAGCACACGTGGACAGTCTGGGGGTGGGGGCAGGCGTTGCACCATTTCGGCACAAATCCACCTTCTGGGAATAACCCGCATTGACTTCTCTTCGGGTTTTCCCAATTCCATCGGACCAGAGCGGAACAGACAGATATCGGAACTAAATCAGCAGAAATATTTCAAGGAAATGGCGGGTGATGTGTTGGGTGTTCTGGATCACATACAGGTCACCAACACTTGAAGTAGTGCAACACTATTTTATTATAAGGTTAACTATTTAAACATACTTGAACTGTGGGTAAATGCAATACCAGCTTTAACTGTTGACCTTTGCCTAGTCCTAACCAGGTGATGCACTCAGCACATGGTGAATGTCTGTGTTGCAGGCTGTGAGCTCTGTGCTCCTAGCTAGCTGCTACTAGAATGAGCGGGAACTCTGATGTCCCGTCTTTATAGTGCGTGTGCTCTCACTGGTGATTGGCTGCGGTGTTGTGTATGCTGATTGGTCCCACTGCATGTCCATCAGTGTGTGTGTGTGTGTCTGCACCATGATGTACTGGTGGATATTATGACAGCGGGAAGCTTGGCACCATTCCTCAATTACGGGCAGCACGGTAGCACAGTGGTTAGCAGCTTCACATTCCTGCTGCTTCACAGCTCCAGGTTCGATTCCCGGCTTGGGTCACTGTCTGTGCGGAGTCTGCACGTTCGCCCCGTGTGTGCGTGGGTTTCCTCCGGGTGCTCCGGTTTCCTCCCACAGTCCAACGATGTGCAGGGTAGGTGGATTGGCCACGATAAATTGCCCTTAGTGTCCAAAATTGCCCTTGGAGTTGGGTGGGGTTACTGGGATAGGATGGAGGTGTGGGCTTGGGTAGGGTGCTCTTTCCAAAAGCCGGTGCAGACTCGATGGGCCGAGTGGCCTCCTTCTGCACTGTAAATTCTATGAATTCTACCTCGCCAATCCTTTTAAAGCTGGGGGCATCACTCAATTGGACACATCTGTGGTAAGATACTTTGATTCCTAATGCGGGGTTAGCTGACAACCAAGTATCTAAACGCTAAGCACAGGAGATATTGAGGGAGAATGTTCAGGAGAATTCAGACGGTTGGGAAAAATCAATCTCAGCTTTTAAGTGTCATGTAATGATGGGAGGTGGGGTTGAGTGAGGAATTCCACAGGTTCAAAGTCTTCGGAGTTATTGAGTTGGAGACGGAGCGAGGAGTCTCCGTTTCAACACAGTTGTGAGTGAGGAGTTCTGGCCGATCACAATGATTGATTTTACCAGCAGATGTAGATCGTCTTTTGTGGGCCCAATCGCCTCAAAGCTCTCGCCATGATCAGCTGACCGCCTGTAGCGGATCTTGGTTCCGGCTGCAGTGTACGTCCCTGGCCAGTTAATGGCCCAGTTCTCATTGACGATGTAGTTATAGTTTCTGTTCTGTAAGGCTGTGGGGAATTCAACAGATAAAGATTCAATAATGCAAAACGTGCACCTGTGAGAGGCAGAGAGGAACAACAGAACACTGGACATCACCCCTGCTGAAGGCACAGGGTGTCGCTGGGACCCTGGGTCCATGGACACCAAGTGCATCCCACCCAATTAGCAATCATTCACTCGAGCCCCCTCCACAAATGGTGACACAAATCCCAAACACACCCACCTACTGTGCAAATCAAAAGGGCCAACGGCTCATTCGATCTTTGGGGGCTTCCTGTTCGGTGCCTGGTGCCCACTCACTTACCTCGAGTGGGGAAAACCTGCCTCATCCCGTCCAGAATCCAGTCAATTGATCTGCCTCAGTCCAGGCTGGAGTCAGTGTTCACGGCCTACAGGATGCTCGGTAGCACCACCTTCAGCAGCTTGTTGGGGAAGAGCGTTCTGGATTCCAACACCCTTTTGTGCGAGGATGTGGACATTGCTGGCTGACCCAGCATTTATTGCACATCCTCAATTGCCCTCGAACTGAGTGAGTTGCTCGGCCACTTCAGAGGGCAGCCATTGCTGTGGGTCTGGAGCCACAGGTAGGCCAGACCAGGTAAGGACGGCAGATTTCCTTCCCTAAAGGACATTAGAGAACCAGATGGGTTTTTACAACAATGATTTCATGCTCATCCTTAAACCTTTCATTCCAAGTTTTTTTTATTGAATTCAAATTTCACCATTTAATTGACCCTGGGCATCTGGATTACCCGACTATACCACTAAGCCCCTCCCTCCCCAGTCAAGTTCTTTCTGACATCACTCCAATTGGTCCCATTAAAATGTGAAGGTTCCAGCCCCTGTGGCTAGACTCCCCCAGCCAGAAGAAATCGTTTCTCCGTCAGTGATGCCTAAAAACACCCTCATCTTCCATATCCATAGTTAGTCTGTGCAACCCATCCTCGTCATTGAACGCTGTTAACCTCACCAGTGTTTACTCACTGGTCCACAGACTCCTCCTGGGTGACTTCATTCACACAACCACTGTTGTACCCTCAATAACGATGCTCGAGAGTAAAACGGTAAAGAAGGTTTTAATAAGCTAAGAACTAGCCTGGTGCTGAGACGGGTGCTAACTGGGTGCCGCCCGCAAGGCGGTCCCTTATATATGGCTCCCAGATGGGCGGAGCCAGAGGCGGAGTCCCCCAGGGTTCCAAGCCCGGTCTTAAAGGGGACATCACCTTACATGATGATAAGGGTACAGTGTTACAGTAACCGTTCATCACACTGCCCACAACCAGAATCCTGCCAGAACAGCTCGTTGGAAGCTGCTCCTTCCTAATGTTGATCTCGGTTCCAAACTGGATTCTAGCACCCGGTGCAGTAGGTGTGTGGTTGAAGATTTTAAATGCCAGATTTCAGAAAGAAATAATTGCTGACCCAGATAGTTATCAGCTGTTATCAGCCACTTTGAGGTAAGTGTTGGTGACCTCGTTATATTCCAACGAGCCTGAAGGAATTGAGTGTGAGAAATTCAGGGAATGATGCATTCACCTTTATACAGTGCCACACACTGACATGGAGATACATGCTTTGGGAGAGACAGACACGGAGGCCTGAATTATCATAGAAGTGCAGAAGGAGGCCATTCGGTCCGTCGAGTCTGCACCGGCCCCTAGAAAGACCACCCCACCCAAGCCCACAACTCCCCGTAACCCAGTAACCCCACATCAGGTGGAGGGGGAACACACCAGAACACATTGCCCCCCCCCCCCCCCCCCCCCCACTCCAGCAGGGCTGAGCTCTGATTGGCAGAAGGCAGGACCTCCGCCTGTCATCGGGAGCTTCCGGCCAATTACGGGGTAGTAACGGCCTGAGGGGGGGGGGGGGTCACGAAGAGGATGATCAGGGTGTCAGGAGTCACGTGTGGGGGAGGTCTAGAGGTCACCGGGCCCTTAAGAGAGGGTGCCCCAGGTTTCTGATGCAGTTGCCCCCACAGCCCCCAATCTATCATGTGACCACCAGCCGAAAAATTCAGGCTAGGCAGGAAAAGAGCGTTATGTGGTATTAAGTGGCCATTTAAGGACCTTCAGTGGGGCAAGGGCGGGAGTCCCATCCAGGTGCACGCCCAGGAGAAAGTCACACACACAGGGAGAGACAGAGGCACCCACACACACAGGGAGAGACAGAGAGACCCACACACACAGGGAGAGACAGAGGCACCCACACACACAGGGAGAGACAGAGGCACCCACACACACAGGGAGAGACAGAGGCACACACACACACAGGGAGAGACAGAGACACCCACACACACAGGGAGAGACAGAGAGACCCACACACACAGGGAGAGACAGAGAGACCCACACACACAGGGAGAGACAGAGGCACCCACACACACAGGGAGAGACAGAGGCACCCACACACAGGGAGAGACAGAGGCACCCACACACACAGGGAGAGACAGAGGCACCCACACACACAGGGAGAGACAGAGGCACACACACACACAGGGAGAGACAGAGACACCCACACACACAGGGAGAGACAGAGAGACCCACACACACAGGGAGAGACAGAGGCACCCACACACACAGGGAGAGACAGAGGCACCCACACACACAGGGAGAGACAGAGGCACCCACACACACAGGTTAGGAGCTGTTCTTGGTCCACGCATGAATCAATCACCAGGGGTGAGTTGGCGAGTGATGAAAACGCTCCGCTATTGCTGGCAGGTCTCGTTCTGACCAGCGCACACATCTTCCTTCTCCTCCGAGCCCAGGATCTGACCACAACCGACTGCCTGAGGGAGAGAAGATCGTAGACAATGACACAAAGCGCAAGAACCATGCTGAAGTTCTGAGAATTACCAAAATGGATACAGGGAGAGTGAAGAGTGGAGGAAGGGTCGTCACTGCCACGCATGCTGAGTAGTTCAGTCTTCAGGCTGCAGACTGAGCGAGGTCCCCAAGCCTGGGCCCTGGGGCTGGAACGGGTGCAAAGTGGGTAACCTACTAACTGGTCTCTGTTACAGAGAGAGAGCAGGGAACAGGCTCCAACAGAACACAGGGGCATGGGAGTGATGGTCATGTGAAACTATCTTCACCCTCAATCCCTTTCTTCAGAATGTAGACTGGACATGTGCATCAACACTAAACGCCGGGATATGGATACAAACAGTAATTCAAAAGGATTTCATCTCATAGGAACGGATATAATAAAGGGAAAGAAATGACCAATTACACCTGTACAGAGCCCTGGTTACTGCCCTGATCACTGCCCTGGTTACTGCCCTGATCACTGCCCTGGTTACTGCCCTGATCACTGCCCTGGTTACTGCCCTGATCACTGCCCTGGTTACTGCTCTGATCACTGCCCTGGTTACTGCCCTGGTTACTGCCCTGGTTACTGCCCTGATCACTGCCCTGGTTACTGCTCTGACCACTGACCTGGTTACTGCCCTGGTTACTGCTCTGACCACTGACCTGGTTACTGCTCTGACCACTGCCCTGGTTACTGCCCTGGTTACTGCTCTGACCACTGACCTGGTTACTGCCCTGGTTACTGCTCTGACCACTGACCTGGTTACTGCCCTGATCACTGCCCTGATCACTGCCCTGGTTACTGCCCTGGTCACTGCCCTGACCACTGCCTTGGTTACTGCCCTGGTTACTGCCCTGATCACTGCCCTGATCACTGCCCTGGTTACTGCTCTGATCACTGCCCTGGTTACTGCTCTGATCACTGCCCTGGTTACTGCCCTGGTTACAGCCCTGGTTACTGCCCTGGTTACTGCTCTGATCACTACTCTGATCACTGCCCTGGTTACTGCCCTGATCACTGCCTTGGTTACAGCCCTGGTTACTGCCCTGGTTACTGCTCTGATTACTACTCTGATCACTGCCCTGGTTACTGCCCTGATCACTGCCCAGGTTACAGCCCTGATCACTGCCCTGGTGACTGCCCTGGTCACCGCCCTGGTTACTGCCCTGATCACTGCCCTGGTTACTGCCCAGATCACTGCCCTGGTTACTGCTCTGACCACTGACCTGGTTACTGCCCTGATCACTGCCCTGGTTACTGCCCTGATCACTGCCCTGGTTACTGCTCTGATCACTGCCCTGGTTACTGCCCTGGTTACTGCCCTGGTTATTGCCCAGATCACTGCCCTGGTTACTGCTCTGACCACTGACCTGGTTACTGCCCTGATCACTGCCCTGGTTACTGCTCTGATCACTGCCCTGGTTACTGCCCTGATCACTGCCCTGGTTACTGCCCTGATCACTGCCCTGGTTACTGCTCTTACCACTGACCTGGTTACTGCCCTGGTCACCGCCCTGGTTACTGCCCTGATCACTGCCCTGGTTACTGCCCAGATCACTGCCCTGGTTACTGCTCTGACCACTGACCTGGTTACTGCCCTGATCACTGCCCTGGTTACTGCCCTGATCACTGCCCTGGTTACTGCCCAGATCACTGCCCTGGTTACTGCTCTGACCACTGACCTGGTTACTGCCCTGATCACTGCCCTGGTTACTGCCCTGATCACTGCCCTGGTTACTGCTCTGATCACTGCCCTGGTTACTGCCCTGGTTACTGCCCTGATCACTGCCCTGGTTACTGCTCTGATCACTGCCCTGGTTACTGCCCTGATCACTGCCCTGGTTACTGCCCTGATCACTGCCCTGGTTACTGCTCTTACCACTGACCTGGTTACTGCCCTGGTCACCGCCCTGGTTACTGCCCTGATCACTGCCCTGGTTACTGCCCTGGTCACTGCCCTGGTTACTGCCCTGGTTACTGCCCTGGACACTGCCCTGGTTACTGCTCTGATCACTGCCCTGGTCACTGCCCTGGTCACAGCCCTGGTTACTGCCCTGGTTACTGCCCTGGTCACAGCCCTGGTTACTGCCCTGGTTACAGCCCTGGTTACTGCTCTGGTTACTGCCCTGATCACTGCCCTGGTTACTGCCCTGATCACAGCCCTGATCACTGCCCTGGTTACTGCCCTGGTTACTGCTCTGATCACTGCCCTGGTTACTGCCCTGGTTACTGCCCTGGTTACTGCCCTGGTTACTGCTCTGATCACTGCCCTGGTTACTGCCCTGGTTACTGCCCTGGATACTGCCCTGGATACTGCTCTGATCACTGCCCTGGTTACTGCCCTGGTTACTGCCCTGGTTACTGCCCTGGATACTGCTCTGATCACTGCCCTGGTTACTGCTCTGGTTACTGCCCTGGATACTGCTCTGATCACTGCCCTGGTTACTGCCCTGGTTACTGCTCTGATCACTGCCCTGGTTACTGCCCTGATCACTGCCCTGGTTACTGCCCTGGTTACTGCTCTGGTTACTGCCCTGATCACTGCCTTGGTTACTGCCCTGATCACAGCCCTGATCACTGCCCTGGTTACTGCCCTGGTTACTGCTCTGATCACTGCCCTGGTTACTGCCCTGGTTACTGCCCTGGTTACTGCCCTGGTTACTGCCCTGGTTACTGCTCTGATCACTGCCCTGGTTACTGCCCTGGTTACTGCCCTGGATACTGCCCTGGTTACTGCTCTGATCACTGCCCTGGTTACTGCCCTGATCACTGCCCTGGTTACTGCCCTGGGTACTGCCCTGGTTACTGCTCTGATCACTGCCCTGGTTACTGCCCTGGTTACTGCCCTGGTTACTGCCCTGGATACTGCTCTGATAACTGCCCTGGTTACTGCCCTGGTTACTGCCCTGATCACTGCCCTGGTTACTGCTCTGATCACTGCCCTGGTTACTGCTCTGATCACTGCCCTGGTTACTGCCCTGGTTACTGCTCTGATCACTGAACTGGTTATTGCTCTGATCACTGACCTGGTTACTGCCCTGGTTACTGCTCTGATCACTGGCCTGGCTACTGCTCTGATCACTGACCTGATCACTGCCCTGGTTACTGCTCTGATCACTGCCCTGGTTACTGCTCTGATCACTGCCCTGGTTACTGCCCTGGTTACTGCTCTGATCACTGCCCTGGTTACTGCTCTGATCACTGACCTGGTTACAGCCCTGATCACTGCCCTGGTTACAGCCCTGATCACTGACCTGGTTACTGCTCTGATCTCTGACCTGGTTACTGCCCTGATCACTGCCCTGGTTACTGCCCTGGTTACAGCCCTGGTTACTGCCCTGGTCACTGCCCTGGTTACTGCCCTGATCACTGCCCTGGTTACTGCCCTGGTTACAGCCCTGGTTACTGCCCTGGTCACTGCCCTGGTTACTGCCCTGGTTACAGCCCTGGTTACTGCCCTGGTTACAGCTCTGGTCACTGCCCTGGTTACTGCTCTGAACACTGCCCTGGTTACTGCTCTGATCACTGCCCTGATCACTGCCCTGGTTACTGCCCTGATCACTGCCCTGGTTACTGCTCTGATCACTGCCCTGGTCACTGCCCTGATCACTGCCCTGGTTACTGCCCTGGTTACTGCTCTGATCACTGCCCTGGTTACTGCTCTGACCACTGCCCTGATCACTGCCCTGGTTACTGCCGTGGTTACTGCCCTGGTTACAGCCCTGGTTACTGCTCTGATCACTGCCCTGGTTACTGCCCTGGTTACTGCTCTGATCACTGCCCTGGTTACTGCTCTGACCACTGACCTGGTTACTGCCCTGGTTACTGCCCTGGTTACTGCTCTGATCACTGCCCTGGTCACTGCCCTGGTTACTGCCCTGGTTACTGCTCTGATCACTGCCCTGGTTACTGCCCTGGTTACTGCTCTGATCACTGCCCTGGTTACTGCTCTGACCACTGACCTGGTTACTGCCCTGGTTACTGCCCTGGTTACTGCCCTGATCACTGACCTGGTTACTGCCCTGGTTACTGCTCTGATCACTGCCCTGGTTACTGCTCTGATCACTGCCCTGGTTACTGCCCTGGTCACAGCCCTGGTTACTGCCCTGGTTACTGCCCTGATCACTGCCCTGGTTACTGCCCTGATCACTGATCTGGTTACTGCCCTGGTTACAGCCCAGGATTACTGCTCTGATCACTGACCTGGTTACTGCCATGGTTACAGCCCTGGTTACTGCTCTGACCACTGACCTGGTTATTGCTCTGACCACTGACCTGGTTACTGCCCTGATCACAGCCCTGGTTACTGCCATGATCACAGCCCTGGTTACTGCCCTGGTTACTGCTCTGATCACTGCGCTGGTTACTGCCCTGATCACTGCCCTGGTTACTGCCCTGATCATTGCCCTGGTTACTGCCCTGGTTACAGCCCTGATCACTGCCCTGGTTACTGCCCTGATCACTGCCCTGGTTACTGCCCTGGTTACAGCTCTGGTCACTGCCCTGGTTACTGCCCTGATCACTGCCCTGGTTACTGCCCTGATCACTGCCCTGGTTACTGCCCTGGTTACTGCCCTGGTTACTGCCCTGTTCACTGCCCTGGTTACTGCCCTGATCACTGCCCTGGTCACTGCCCTGGTTACTGCCCTGGTTACTGCTCTGACCACTGACCTGGTTACTGCTCTGACCACTGACCTGGTTACTGCTCTGGTCACTGCCCTGGTTACTGCTCTGACCACTGCCCTGGTTACTGCCCTGGTTACTGCTCTGACCACTGACCTGGTTACTGCTCTGACCACTGACCTGGTTACTGCTCTGGTCACTGCCCTGGTTACTGCTCTGATCACTGCCCTGGTTACTGCCCTGGTTACTGCCCTGGTTACAGCTCTGGTCACTGCCCTGGTTACTGCTCTGGTCACTGCCCTGGTTACTGCTCTGATCACTGCCCAGGTTACAGCCCTGGTTCCTGCCCTGGTTACTGCTCTGATCACTGCCCTGGTTACCGCCCTGGTTCCTGCCCTGGTTACTGCCCAGGTCACTGCCCAGGTTACTGCCCTGATTACAAGGTCAGAATCGATCCTGGGTCCCTGGTGCTGTGAGGCAGCAGTGCTAACCACTGTGCTACCGTGCCGCCCATCTGATCCGATTAATTTCCCCTGGGGGACGTTTCATTAAGTTAGACGTGTTATATAAATGAAAAGAGTGGCTTGCATTTCTATAGCGCCTTTCATTACCTAACATTCCCCAAAGTGCCGTCCATGGGTTACTGAGGGGAAGAATCATACAGCCCCCCCCCCCTCACACACATTCCCCCCTCTCCCCCCAAACACAGCCACGCAGACATAGATATACCCAAACCCCCCCCCCCCACAGCACAGACACACCCTTATTGAAGTGTAGTCACCGTTGAAGGAAATGTGATGGCCTATTTGCGGTTGTTGATTTAATGAAGTTGGTGCAATTTTCTCACGTGAGCACAGATTGAAATCCTCCACCTCCCCGTCTTGTTTTCTTTAATAAAGAGATGACTTTCATTGACCCTGTTTAACCGTTTGTTAACTCTAAACAGCCCTCAGCAAAAAACCCTGGTGAACTCTTCAAGCCAGCACCTCCTTCAGAAGCTCGACTCCGAGGCTGAGAGGGGGGAGGAATCAACCTCGAGGTTGTGTTGTGGGGGACGGGAGATGTCAGTGGGGGCAGAGGTTCCACCCTGATTCTGAGGGTCAGAGGGATGGACCAGAAGGCTGAGTGGGGGGAGGGGCAGGGTGGAGGTTGGTGCTGGAGTAGACCCGGTTGGGATTTACCAAGTGGATCCTGGCCTTAACACAAGGATTAATACAGAGATTATTCAGCAAGTATTCATGTTAATTAATGTCGACAATATGATTCTGGCCGGAACAGAATTTACAGCTTTAAGCCATTCGCCCCAATTGGTCTGTGCTTGTCCTGATGTCCCACAGGAGCCTCCTCCAATCCTAATTATCTTTGGCTGTATATTCCCGCATTCACCCCACCCTGTCTATATGTCAAGCCTCCCTTTAAAATGTTTCAAACACCTCCTGTTGCGGAATGCCCAACAAATAGAATGAAATCAAAATACTGCAGAGGCTGCAAGTCTGAGATAAAAACCCAGTGCTGGATAAACTCAGCATCTCTGACAGCGTCTGTGGAGCGAGAAACAGGAGTTAATGTTTCCAGTCCCATGTGACTCCTCTTTGCAATTGACTTTGGATCGAAACATTAATTCCGTTTCCCTCGCCACACTCTGACCTGCTGAGTTTATCCAGCATTTCGTTTTTATATCGAAAACATGGACTGAACTTTTGACATTGTATTGTAGTGGAAGGGTCTCGGGAGAGGGCACGAGCTGTGGGAGGGTCTCTCGGGAGAGGGCCCAGGCAGTGGGAGGGTCTCTCGGGAGAGGGCCCAGGCAGTGGGAGGGTCTCGGAGAGGGCCCAGGCAGTGGGAGGGTCTCTCGGGAGAGGGCCCAGGCAGTGGGAGGATCTCGGAGAGGGCCCAGGCTGTGGGAGGTTCTCTCGGTAGAGGGCCCAGGCTATGGGAGGGTCTCTCGGGAGAGGGCCCAGGCAGTGGGAGAGTCTCGGAGAGGGCCCAGGTAGTGGAAGGGTCTCTCGGCAGAGGGCCCACGCAGTGGGAGGGTCTCTCAGGAGAGGGCCCAGGCAGTGGTAGGGTCTCTCGGGAGAGGGCCCAGGCAGTGGGAGGGTCTCTCGGGAGAGGGCCCAGGCAGTGGGAGGGTCTCGGAGAGGGCCCAGGCAGTGGGAGGGTGTTGGGGAGGGCCCAGGCAGTGGGAGGGTCTCTCGGGAGACAGCCCAGGCAGTGGGAGGGTCTCGGAGAGGGCCCAGGCAGTGGGAGGTTCTCTCGGGAGAGGGCCCAGGCAGTGAGAGGGTCTCTCGGGAGAGGGCCCAGTCAGTGGGAGGGTCTCGGAGAGGGCCCAGGCAGTGGGAGGGTCTCTCGGGAGAGGGCCCAGGCGATGGGAGGGTCTCGGAGAGGGCCCAGGCTGTGGGAGGGTCTTGGGGAGGGCCCAGGCCGTGGGGGGTCTCTCGGGAGAGGGCCCAGGCAGTGGGAGGGTCTCTCGGGAGAGGGCCCAGGCAGTGGGAGGGTCTTGGGGAGGGCCCAGGCAGTGGGAGGGTCTCGGAGAGGGCCGAGGCAGTGGGAGTGTCTTGGGGAGGGCCCAGGCAGTGGGAGGGTCTCTCGGGAGACGGCCCAGGCAGTGGGAGGGTCTCGGAGAGGGCCGAGGCAGTGGGAGGGTCTTGGGGAGGGCCCAGGCAGTGGGAGGGTCTCTCGGGAGACGGCCCAGGCAGTGGGAGGGTCTCGGAGAGGGCCCAGGCAGTGGGAGGGTCTTGGGGAGGGCCCAGGCAGTGGGAGGGTCTCTCGGGAGAGGGCCCAGGCAGTGGGAGGGTCTCGGAGAGGGCCCAGGCAGTGGGAGGGTCTCTCGGGAGAGGGCCCAGGCAGGGGAGGGTCTCGGGGAGGACCTAGCTTGAATATCTCAGCTATGGAACCCAATCTGAGCAATCCAGTTATGACCTGGATGTGGACTTGGATTTTCAATCTGGGACTGAGATTGAAGGAATTTGAGATATTTGGAGATTTTTCAGTTACGATCAAGTGAATAATTTCATGTTTTAAGTGCGGTTCAGAGTTAGCAATGGGATTAATAAAATCATTAACAAGCTGTCAATAGGCTAAACCCACACTCTGTAAGGAAAGTGCGTCAGGAAACATTATTGCCGCAACATATTACTTCATTTAAACTTCAAAGGAGGTTTTATTTCCCAATTTAAAAAAAGCGAGTCAATGAAACTTGAAATTATTGTTTTTAATGATCTGCTTCTTGATTGGAAGCCACGGCCCAGATTAGTTGCTCAGTGTTGTGTGACTTGGACACAAAGATTCCGAAACACGAATCCACCGAGTTTCTGAGCAGATTCTCTCCGTAAATGTGATTTCATCAAAATCATACAACAGGAGTGGAGGCCATTTGGCCCAGTGAATACTGGCTCTTTAGCGCCACTCTCCCCTGCTCTTTCCTCACAACCCTGCATTTGATGTGGAATTGAGGAACAATCAAACCAGCCATGATCTTACTGAATGGCAGAGCAGGCTCGAGGGGCCGAGTGGCCTCATTCTTCTCCTAATTTGGATGTACGCATTCTCGATCACAACTCACCGCGTGAATAAATCCTGTATTCCCGTCAGTGGTAACAACTTCAGGAAATTATCGACCTGTCCTATCCCACTCAAAGGGTCAGTGATGGTGCAGGAGTGGGTTTCAGGTCGGATTTGCTGTGCGTCAGGAATAGGTTCGATGCCCGGCTTGGGTCACTGTCTGTGCGGAGTCTGCACGTTCTCCCCGTGTCTGCGTGGGTTTCCTCCGGGTGCTCCGGTTTCCTCCCACAAGTCCCGAAAGACGTGCTTGTTAGGTGAATTGGACATTCTGAATTCTCCCTCAGTGTACCCGAACAGGCGCCGGAATGTGGCGACTAGGGGATTTCACAGTAGCTTCATTGCAGTGTTAATGTGAGCCTACTCGTGACAATAATACAGATTATTATTATTTCCACCTGTCACCCTCTCAGAGTCTTCTTGTTCTTTGCCCCCTCCCCTGATTATTTAGCTACTCCCTCCACGTAACTTTACTATTCACTTCAACCACCCCTTGTGAGAGTGAGTTCCACATTCTCAGCTGTTCCTGGGGGTAGAGGTGCCTCCTGAAAACTCTTATCAAATCCGTACAAGAACATTCGTTTCAAGGAGGGAGTTTCATTGAAAACTCTCAGCTGTTTGAGTCAGGCCGTGACCTGACAGGTCCCTTTCTGTAATCATTAACTCTTCCTTGGCTCACCTTGGGATGCAGGGAGCCTGTGCAATGAGGCAGACTCTCACATCTCCTCGGGCAAAGTTGGTCAGGTGGAGCTGGAATTAACTACTTATTGGCGAGTGAGGGATACCAGGGTAACCGTTTAAGTTACAAATTGTCTTATTAAAGACCTGATCTAATCATAGAATTCCTCCAGTGCAGAAGGCATCGTGTCTGTGCCAGCCCGAGGACACCCAGTTGCCCTTTCTAATCCACCCTCCTGTACCTGGTATATCGCCCTGTAGCTTACAGCACTGAGGGTGCAGATCCAGGTATTTCTTAAGAGTTTAGGGTCTCTGCCACCACCACCACCAACTGGGGCAGCGAAGTCCAGACACAACCTTTTCAGTTGAAGGACGAGCATTGATAACGAGGCCAGCATCTATTTCCCATTCGTAACTGCCCTCGAGATAGGCATTCACAGACTCCCCAACAGGGATATTGGATTAACTCACGATGTGGAAGTGCTACACGCAAAGAATGTTTTAATTTTTTTTCAAATGGATTTAGAGTACCCCAATTCATTTTTTCCAATTAAGGGGCATTTTAGGGTGGCTATTCCACCCACCCTGCGCATCTTTGGGTTGTGGGGGCGAAACCCACGCAAACACGGGGAGAATGCGCAAACTCCACACGGACAGTGACCTAGAAAAGAAGGTCTCAATAATGTTTTTAGGGAAGCTGATGTTTACTCGCAGTTGGAGTGATTTGTGCTCCGCTCTGCACTCCCGGCTGAGACAGCAATGCGCGGCGCTGGCTTTCGAGGCCACCGGGCTCCACGCCCTGCCCACCACACAGGTTGGCAGAGTTCGGTAATCGCCTGCCGAGCCTCCCAATGTCTGTACCGACCCAGCCGTTTATACATCCCAGTTTGAAAACCACCAATACACCGCTGATTCACATTTACACAGCGTTTCTTCGACGCTGGGTCTACTGATCCACTTTTCGAAGCAAAACAGCAGAAGCCATCTGAATGATATTTGATTGATTCTATGAGCTCCTTAACGCAGTCTGGGCTGTCAGCATCCAGTTGGAATGGTGCTGTGAAGCAACAGTGCTAACCAATGGGCTACTGTGCCGCCCCTATAATAAAGCTGCAATCGAACAGGAGACACGGTGCCACACCTCCCCTCGTTTCTGCCGACGCTTCGGTTACAAGCTGCACTCCTGTTAAGCCGACCATGCGAAGCGGACTCCTCGCTTCCTGAGCATTTGCTGCCACCTTGTGTTCGGCTCTGGAACACTCGCAGGAAATGCTTTACCTCAAAGTCCAGCAACTGAAATACGCCCAGCTTCATTTTCCGGATGTGGAACACACACTCCCTCCCCAAAGGTCACATCGCAGCACCCCCCCCCCCCGCCCTGCAGGATGATCAGCAACAAACCACTTGCATTCACGAGGCATCTTTAATGCTGTAAAATGTTCCAAAGAGTTTCACAGTGAAGTTGGCAGACAAAATAACAAGCCACCGAAGGAGTTTATTTTAATTATTTCGTGGGATGTGGCCAGCGTTGGTTGGATTGGATTTGTTTATTGTCACGTGTACCGAGGTACAGTGAAAAGTATTTTTCTGCGAGCAGCTCAACAGATCATTAAATACATGGGAAGAAAAGGGAATAAAAGAAAATACATAATAGGGCAACACAACATACACAATGTAACTACATAAACACCGGCATCTGATGAAGCATACAGGGTGTAGTGTTAATGAGGTCAGTCCATAAGAGGGTCATTTAGGAGTCTGGTGACAGTGGGGAAGAAGCTGTTTTTGAATCTGTTTGTGCGAGTTCTCAGAGTTCTGTATCTCCTGCCCGATGGAAGAAGTTGGAAGAGTGAGTAAGCCGGGGGGCGGGGGGAGATCTTTGATTATACTGCCCGCTTTCTCCAGGCAGCGGGAGGTGTAGATGGAGTCAATGGATGAGAGGCACTGCCATCGTGTGATGGACTGGGCGGTGTTCACGACTCTCTGAAGTTTCTTGCGGTCCTGGGCCGAGCAGTTGCCATACCAGGCTGTGATGCAGCCCGATAGGATGCTTTCTATGGTGCATCTGTAAACGTTGGTACGGGTCAATGTGGACTTGCCGAATTTCCTTAGTTTCCATTCCTAATTGCCCTGAGTGGGGACGGGCAAAGAGCCAGTGATGCCAACACCCCCAGAAAAAAAAAATCAAAGATCTCCTTATGAGACGTGTTATTAGGGCAGGTGACCAAAACCTTATTGTGACACTCCTTAATAATCAGCTCAGGGCAGCACGGTGGCGCAGTGGGTTAGCCCTGTAGCCTGTCCCAGGTTCGATCCCGGCGCTGGGTCACTGTCCGTGTGGAGTTTGCACATTCTCCCCGTGTTTGCGTGGGTCTCACCCCCACAACCCAAAGATGCGCAGGGTAGGTGGATTGGCCACGCTAAATTGCCCCTTAATTGGAAAAAATGAATTGGGTACTCTAAATTTAAAAAAAAAAAAATCAGCTCAACTCTACTCTGGTTTCATCCTTGATATTTTATATGAATAAAAACTATAGATGCACATTGTATAGATTTGCTTTGATATATTTTATTTGAAAGATAGAATGAAAAATGACACTTTAAAAAAAGTAACACTAGCTCACGGATAAGTCCTATTTAAATATTACTGTACACTTCACAATAACTGAATTCAAAAGATCAAAAGATATGTCACAAGAAAACAGATACACAATGGTAAATATTTAATTAGTTGTTGTTTAAAAAATGGACCAGCTAACTATTACAAATAAAGGTAACAGGGACCTACAGATCAAGAAGTCAGAATAAATTAAAAGAATTTAAAAATAAATGGACATTGATAAAATTCAATGATGATAAGGAAGGCGGAATGGGAAGAGAGCTTTTAATACTGAGCTCAACCCAGTTTTAATTTAACAACCCAAGGCATGGGTTTGTACAGGGATGGTAGTGCTGTATATTCCCATTCTCCAAGTCAGGCCGTTGCAATCATCTCCCTTCCTTCCCAAGGTGCAGACTTTGACTGGGGTGTAGTTATGGTGCTATATCATCTCTGCAGTGCATGTCCCACCCCAGACTGTGATAGTGACAGGCTCGTTGCTCCAAGGGGGGCAGGGGTCCACACCGAGAAACACATTGAACAGACATCACAAGCAGGAATCCAGACTGAGATTGGCTCGAACTTTACGCAAACCAGGTCTGAGTAGGCACAAGGGGTGGTGGCATTGCCATGAAACCACTTATGGGTTTTGTTTCTGGAGACCCCGCATTCTATTTGTGAGGGAGCGATTTCAACCTCCTCCCACCCCAGAAATAGCTACAGGATTGTGCACCAAACACAGGCTATGACAACCTGTCCAACTCCATTCCCTGTTCGAACGAGCAGAGAGCCTTCAGGTGGGGGGAGGGTGAAAAACAGCATTGCAGGTGATCCCGCGGGATTCCCGCCCAAGTTAAAATCACAATGGGCACAGTGGGCTAGACAGCTGGCTTGTAATGTGGAACAAGGCCAGCAACACGGTTCGATTCCCGTACCAGCCTCCCCGAACAGGCGCCGGAATGTGGCGACTAGGGGTTTTTCCACAGTAACTTCATTTGAAGCCTGCTTGTGACAATAAGTGATTTTCATTTCATTTCATTTTCAACGTCCTTAAAGTCTGCCAGGACTGATGGGGATTTTGCAGGACATGTGCACGCGGAGACCTACTCCAGCGAGGTCACACACGCCTGTCCACAGCTGCTGAGCATGGTGAACCGGTGCGTTCGGACACGGTTGAGGATTTATTTAAATTATTGGCGGAGGAACAGCTCAAAATCATTTTTCTATTGTACCAGACAAAAATCCTTTCAAAAAAAACTGTTGTAAGAAAACACAAATGATAAAGTATAGGTATTATAAGCATTTATACAACTCTGATTAATCCAACACCAAACAGATTGGACAATTTTAAACAGGCCATAAAACTCCCTCTCATCCCAGCACCCAAAACCTGGCAGTCCTGATGTCATTCCCAACATATCCTGCTCTTAATTCAGGATCTCACCGGCAGATGACTCGCGCCAGTGAAAAATAGAAGATGCTGGAGTTTCCATTTAGGGGAAAAAAAAAGAGATTGTGCAAATGACCACTGGATTCTTCATTGGGTGAATAGGATGATTTCAATACAGACCCTCCCTCTGCTATCGGCCCAATATTTCTTTCTCCTGGCCCTCCGTCTCACTCTTGCTTCTGAAGGTTGAGGAGTTCTGAAAGGACAAGAACTACCCTTTTCTTGATTATAGTGACATTTTGGCATCCAGAGCATCAGAGGGAAATTGACCCTTGCAATGTCGAAAATGAGACGATGGTCCGAGTCTAGAGGAAAGGTTACCGTGAGAGAGAGCCATCTTTACTCAGTACAAGAAAGGGCTCAGGAGTTCTGGGGCGAAAGGTTTCTGGCCAGTAGAAATAAGAGATGTCGAGGCAACGTTTTGTCTGGAGTCTTGCTGAATCAAAGTCGTGGGAGGTGAAAAGACAACAATTACACATTGTACCGCCCCCAGTACCATGAAAATACAACCCAACAAATCACGGTGTGGAGGACGGGATAGTAGAACTCAGATGTGTAAGGAGACGTTGCTGACATTCACAAACGGCACCGCTTGCAACAGAAAATGCATCGTCAAAAGTATTCAAGGCAGAACACACTAAGCAGATTCCTAATAAGCTGACATGAAACTCTTATATTAAAAAATGCCTTATAAACCGAGAGGCAACAGGATCTGCGCATAGTTGTGTTAGAAATTTCCACTCTTGGTGAGGGTTCTGCTCTTGGCATGAAGATTATAAAGATTCCATCGGGAAGGTGATACAAGACTGAATCAGTTTCTTGTTCTTAAAAAATAAAAATAAAAATCTGCATCTCAGCTTAATCAGCACCTCTTCAGAAGGGGCATGAAGCCTCTTTGTGGTTTCTGCATTTCGCAAGCAGTATTTTAACTGACAAACTCTGAACCCCAGCGACAATTCTGTGGGTAATCTCACTGTACATTCAGCTCCAGCTTCCAGAGACAATTGATTCTTTCCCCCAAAATACAACATCCAGATTGTAATTCTCTGGTCCATTAAGGCATTCAGTGGTATGTTACCTCAGTATAGCAATTTAAAAATATAGATTTTCACCATCTTGATATCAGTAACTCTGATTATATATTATATAAATTTCTACCCACACAAGTGAGCATTTACCTTGTGAATAAAGAGTTATAAATTATATTTATATTTAAACGGGAGGAGTCACAACTGCCGATTGCACGAGCGTCTATCAGACAGAAGTGAGGAAGTTGGCTTCAGAAGGGGTGGTTAGCTTCACCATGAAGCTCTTCTTCTGTTCAAAATGTTTATATTTCATAAAATGTTTAGAACTGCAATAATCATTTCCTAGAGTTGGTGTGTTTCTTGTTACAAAATTGCAACAAACTGAGGGGTTAATGTCACAGCTTAACCACAGTAACCAGTGCCCAGCACCCCCCCCCAGGTTTCAGTAACCTGACCCTCCCCCAGGTTCCAGTAACCTGCCCCTCCTGGTCCCAGTGCCCAGTGACTGCCCCTCCTGGTCCCAGTGCCCAGTGCCTGCCCCTCCTGGTCCCAGTGCCCAGTGCCTGCCCCTCCTGGTCCCAGTGCCCAGTCCCTGCCCCTCCTGGTCCCAGTGCCCAGTGACTGCCCCTCCTGGTCCCAGTGCCCAGTGACTGCCCCTCCTGGTCCCAGTGCCCACCCCTCCTGGTCCCAGTGCCCAGTGACTGCACCACCGGGTCCCAGTGCCCAGTGACTGCCCCTCCTGGTCCCAGTGCCCAGTCCCTGCCCCTCCTGGTCCCAGTGCCTGCCCCTCCTGGTCCCAGTGCCCAGTCCCTGCCCCTCCTGGTCCCAGTGCCTGCCCCTCCTGGTCCCAGTGCCCAGTGCCTGCCCCTCCTTGTCCCAGTGCCCAGTGCCTGTCCCTCCTGGTCCCAGTGCCCAGTGACTGCCCCTCCTGGTCCCAGTGCCCAGTGACTGCCCCTCCTGGTCCCAGTGCCCAGTGACTGCCTCTCCTGGTCCCAGTGACTGCCCCTCCTGGTCCCAGTGCCCAGTGACTGCCCCTCCTGGTCCCAGTGCCCAGTCCCTGCCCCTCCTGGTCCCAGTGCCCAGTGACTGCACCTCCTGGTCCCAGTGCCTGCCCCTCCTGGTCCCAGTGCCTGCCCCTCCTGGTCCCAGTGCCCTGTGACTGCACCTCCTGGACCCAGTGCCTGCCCCTCCTGGTCCCAGTGCCCAGTGACTGCACCTCCTGGACCCAGTGCCTGCCCCTCCTGGTCCCAGTGCCCAGTGACTGCCCCTCCTGGTCCCAGTGCCCAGTTACTGCACCACCTGGTCCCAGTAACCTGACCCTCCTGGTCCCAGTGCCCAGTGACTGCCCCTCCTGGTCCCAGTGCCCAGTGACTGCACCTCCTGGACCCAGTGCCCAGTGACTGCACCTCCTGGACCCAGTGCCTGCCCCTCCTGGTCCCAGTGCCCAGTGACTGCACCTCCTGGACCCAGTGCCTGCCCCTCCTGGTCTCAGTGACTGCCCCTCCTGGTCCCAGTGCCCAGTGACTGCCACTCCCGGTCCCAGTCATTAAAGCAAGTGGAAGAAGTTCACTTAATTTCAATCCACAGCCTTCTGCTACTCAAAGGATTGGGTATTCATTCAGACCACCTCCTCGCTGTCTGGAAGGTGCGGACCTGCGCTGGATCCCAGTTCTGCTGCTGACAGTTACATTCTTCAACTTTCTTCGAGTCTGACCCAACACTGACAGGCTTCCATCAAAAAGGACAATAATGGTCGAGTGTTGGGCTGTCTCTCCCCCCCCCCCCCCCCCCCCCCCCCAACACATTGGAACTCCCAGCGAGGGTCCTGGCTGAGTTCCTGCCCCTTTAGCCCTCAGACATTGTGACATAGGGCTTGCGGCCCCACCTGAGACCAGCTCACAGCCTGCCCCCGACCTGCAGCTCAGAGCCACAAACAGCAACAGGAGCGAAAACAATGTGAAAGAATTTGATATCTCAACAGAGGTTTCAATTAGCTGTAGTGGTTGAGAAAGATGTAGATTAACAAGTATAAAAAGACATACATTTTATAAAATGCAGATATTTTGATGTGAAAAGCTAAGATTTAAAATCTGTAAACAATTCGCATTACACATAATCTATTTGAGTGGAATACAGTACAATCATGTGCCTTGTGCTGGGGTGGTTAATATCCGGCAATGGTCAGCTTAAACTGAAAAACATTTCACCCTTAACTCAGCTAAACATACACAGAAATTATACAGTTAAAAACAAAAAGCGATGACTAGTGCTAAAGTCTCGTTGTAGATGTGTCATTCTGTAAATGCGCTCCTTCACTCTTTAGTGTCCAGACGTATTCTCTGCAGCTTCTAACCACTAAAATAAGTTGCTGCAGTTACATTCTGTCCGTCCTGAATGTGTCTTCTATCGAGGGGTCAGCCAGAACCAGATCAGGGTCACTCAGCATGCTCAGTCCGTCTAGGCTAAGTGGCTCGATCTTTAACTCATCGTCCAGCTGGAACTGGCCGTCGGTGTCAAAGGCCATTTCTGGGACACCGGCCAGAGCACTGCTGATATCCTTCGACAAGCTCGGCGGAGAGTCTCCTGAAGTGTAACAGAAGAAGAATGAAGTAGCCAGCTGGCAGAGGGCAGCATCCTTAATGTACACACCCCTTCTTAACCTGCTGCTGTCCCGCTCACAGGAACTGTCCCAGCGCTCTGCTGATTTCACCGGTGACCGATCTTTTTAATCCAGAATGGTGGGAACAACATGGAACTCGGAATCACATGGCTGGGATGAACAGCACAGATGGACTTAAGGGGGAAACTA